>NW_026623614.1:306220-314848 GCF_030028575.1 Malurus melanocephalus
GGCACGCTCTGTCCATCTTGCAGAGTGCCAGTGCTCCTGTCCTGACACTGTGCCCTCATCTTTCCACAGGATGAGAAGAACCAGGTGCTGACCACCTACATCTGGTACAGGCAGGTGTGTAGCCATGGAACCTCACCCCTTCCTTGCTGGGTCCCCCCAGGGTCAGGCACCCCCAAACCCCATGTTTTCCTGTGTGAGAAGCGTGCAGTCCTGCAGGAGAGCAGTGAGGGGAAACCCATCCTGGAGGCTGGCGAGCTTTCCGTAGCACTCGAACCTCAAAGTTCAGCTTTCAGGCCCCGTGTTTCGCACTGTTGGCGTTGTGTGAGCTGAAGGAAAACCCTTCCCTCTCTCCCGTGGCTGGGAAGGTTGCTCGGTGCTGGCCTGGGCTCTGTGTGCTGCAGAGTGGAAGGAGCTCCCCACCAAGTGCCCTCTCCCTTGTCCCCAGCACTGGACAGATGAGTTCCTCCAGTGGGATCCAGCTCGCTTCGACAACCTGACGCAGATCTCCCTGCCCGTAGAGAGCATCTGGGTGCCTGACATTCTCATCAACGAGTTGTGAGTGCCAAAGCCTGTGGGAGATGGCCTGGGGCTGGAGCTGCCTTGCCCACCGTGGACMCGTCCTGTGCTTTGTATTCCTGGCACAGAGCTGGCAGCCTCCCCGCACCGGGGAGCTGCAGATGGGGATTGGCTCGGCAGTTGGGCCATTTCCAATGCTGGCTAACCACAACTGCCTGTAATTACCCTCACTGTGCCGGGGTGAGATCCAGATATCGGGAGAAAGGCTTTGTAAAGACGGTACAATGCAGGGGCAGCTGCAGAGCTGCTGTCCCTTCCCATGAAGCCAGTGGGTGTCSTTCCCACTCTGTGGGGATTTAAGGTGTTCCCACTGCCTCCTGAGGGCTCAGGGACAATGGCACAGACTCTTGTGGAGCCAGGAGAAGGCAGCACTCTGCACAGTGCAGGGGTGTTTCTAGGCAGAAATGCCTGCGAGGGTAYCACTAAAACAGCAGAACAGGGGGTAAATCTCTGGCTCTCCCCAAAATGCCACTTCGGCAGGAGGAACCCCTGCCYGGAGCGCTCTCCAGCTCACATCTCTGTCCCTCATGTCCCCCAGCGTGGACGTTGGAAAGTCACCGCACGTCCCCTATGTCTATGTCAGCCATCGCGGGGAGGTGCAGAACCTCAAACCCATCCAGGTGATGACTGCCTGCAGCCTGGACATCTACAACTTCCCCTTCGACGTCCAGAACTGCTCGCTCACCTTCACCAGCTGGCTGCACCACAGTGAGTGCGGGGTTCCGTGCCGGAGGGGCTCGGGGAGCGGCMGGAGCTGTGCCGGCCCGGAGCTCCGTGCAGAAGGGGATTTGTCCCTCTAGATGGCCCCAGCGGATCGGGGAAGCGCGCAGGAGGGCACCCGCAGCCCGGCTGGAGGTGCCGGCCCTTGCCTCCTGTTTCTCACCTCTCCTTTGCCCCCGCAGTTCGTGATATCAACCTCTCGCTGTGGCGTCAGCCGGAGCTCGTCAAGTTTGACCGGAGCGTCTTCATGAACCAGGGCGAATGGGAGCTGCTCTACGTCCTCAGCCACTTCCAGGAGTTCAGTGTCAAGAGCAGTGACAGCTATGCTGAGATGAAGTTCTACGTAAGAGCTTTGGGCACGGTGTTTCTCGGGGATGKGGCTCGAGGGAAAGGTCTTGCCCCATCCCTGTCCCTGCTCCGTGCTGCAGTTCCTGCCTGCCCTTCCTCTGGATCTCTTTAGTGCCTCCCCTCATCCTCCCCTGCCTTGGAAAGGGCCACACCAGCTGAAGGCCTGGCTCCAACCCTTCACTGAACCTTTTCTGTCTCTCTGTACTGCAGCTAGTCATCCGGAGACGCCCCCTCTTCTACACGGTCAGCCTGCTGCTCCCCAGCATCTTCCTGATGATTATGGACATTGTGGGCTTCTACCTGCCTCCCCACAGCGGTGAGAGGGTCTCCTTCAAGATCACTCTCCTGCTGGGCTACTCGGTTTTCCTCATTATTGTATCCGACACGTTGCCAGCCACTGCYGTGGGCACGCCCTTGATAGGTACGGTGGCACCACCACCCGTGCAGCTGCCCTGGCACCCCTGGGCAGGGACCACAGGGCCTGAGAGATGAGCAGGGGGCCAGTTTGGGCCAGTGCTCTGTGCAAAGCCTTTGTAGGTCACTCAGCTCCCTGATGTGTCTGCAGGCATCTACTTTGTGGTGTGCATGGCACTGCTGGTCATCAGCCTGACCGAGACCATCCTGATCGTGCGCCTGGTGCACAAACAAGACCTGCAGCCCCACGTCCCCGAGTGGCTGAGGCACCTGCTGCTGGAACGAGCTGCCACCCTGCTCTGTGTCCGGGACAGGGAGAAATTCAGCCAAAGCAGGAGGCAAAGCTTGGACATCTCCAGGCAGTTGGAGAATAATGACAGCACAGGTGAGGGTTGCACATGAAGGGCCTGTGGGAAMTGAAGGARTCATCTTCATCTACATAACCACTGWTKGTGGGGTGAGCTGGGTGCCTAGTTCACCCTCAGAMATCCCACTTTCCCATCTAAATAAGTTTTTCCCATTTGTTTCTCTTGATGCCTCAGCCAAGCTGACCCCTTATGGCTGTGAGGAGCCCCGGGAGTGCGGGGCAATGGAGGGCACGAGGTCTGCGATGGCCTTTGCTGGCCGGACAGAGGGCTCAGCAGCACTGCAGGATGTTCTGCGGGAGACCACGGCCATCCGCCAGCTCCTGGAGAAACGGGAGGAATTCCGCGATGTCGCCCGCGAGTGGCTGCAAGTGGGCTACGTGTTGGATGTCCTGCTGTTCCGGCTGTACCTGGCGGCCGTGCTGGCCTACAGTGTCACCCTGGGCACGCTTTGGTCGGTGTGGCGCGATGCCTGAGCSGTGCCCGTGGTTCAGGGTGGGCACGGGGACCTCAGCCCGGGCTCTCCCCGGCTCTGGGACTCACCGTCCACCCGGGCGGGCTCATCCCTCGTGTCCTCAGCCCTGCAGCGGGAAAACAGAGCTGAGCAGGAGCCCCCAGGACCCCCCGACCCTGCCCAAACCTCTCTCCACGCTTCCCCCGCCATCCCCGGAGCGCCCTCGGCCCGGCGGCGGCAGCGCCTTCAGCACCGCGGACAGCACCCCCGGGCCGGCTGCGAGGAGGGAGAGGAGGAGGATGAGGAGGGGATGAGGAGGGGGGAGGGGGCTGTCCCGGGAGGAGGGGGCTGTCCCCGGGGGGAGAGTGCTGTCCCCTGTCTCGGACCGGGCTGTCCCCCTGCCCCGGAGATCCCCACTGCCCCAGGGGTCCCGCTGCCATCGGCTCCCCTACCCCTCACCCCCGCTGCTGCCTTTATTCCCTCCTTCGGCCCAGCCATCCCCACCGTGCTTGTGCTCAGCAGTTCCAGCAATCTGACAGAGACCCAGTGCCAGGCAGTGGCCAAACCAGGGTGCCACGGGGGCTGATCCTGTGAGCACACTGTCCTGGAGAGATGCTCGGGGGCAGTGGCCAAACCAGGATGCCACAGGGGCTGATCCTGTGAGCACACTGTCCTGGAGAGATGCTCGGGGGCAGTGGCCAAACCAGGGTGCCACGGGGGCTGATCCTGTGAGCACACTGTCCTGGAGAGATGCTCGGGGGCAGCGCTGCCATCACAGCTGCGGTAGTGCCCAGCTCCCGCTGCCAATCCGCCCCTGCCAGGGGAGAGGCACAAAGAGAAAGGATTAAGTGCCGCAGATGGTGCAAGGGCCCGTCCCCTTCCCGGGGAGCAGCTCTACATACACTGGGCCTGCAGGTGATGGGGGCGGGTGTGTCCACAGCACCTCGCTCTCATACATCCACCCTCACACCTCCAGCCCCTGGCAAGACTCCTGCTCACCATCCCAGAGCCATCATCTGCAGGAAAACTTCCCTCTGAGTGACGGGGCTGAGGATGGGTGGAGCGGGCTCCTGCCAGCGCCGCCCGCACTAATGCGCTGATGGTCTGTAAGTGGCTGCCTATTGATGAGGTGTCCAGTTAAAGAGTTCGTGAGACACTAAATCAGCCCATTGATCCCACCGAGATCGATGGTGCTACAGACCTGATCAGTGCAGTGGGCAATTAACACTCTCTGGAATGAGCTGCCTTCGTGTAACATCAAACGCTCCAACAGACAAATCCAATGTGCCCATTGACCCGGCTGTGCGATGCCACCCAGCCCCTGTGTTTGATGAGGGGACTGGGCAGCAGGACTCTTGAGCCAGCCTTGCCATCCCTCTCCTGCCCACAGTGACCCCGATGTCCCCCGGGTCGCACTGCAATGCTCWCCTGTGCTGTGTATCTGATGGAATGTTCTGGTCCTTGTCCTTGTCCTCCCTGTGCCAGAAGCCACCATGCACCCAACCTGTCCCCCTCAAGCAGCTCGGCAGTCCTTCACCCTGCAAGGACAGGCTGCCCATGCTGGAGGAAAGATTGATTCTCCCTTTGCCCTCTTGCTACTTTGGGAAGTGCTGCATGTGGGAAAAAGTTCCAGGGATCTCTCTGAGAGGAATCTGGATTTTCCTCTTAAAAAAAAAAAAAAAATCAATAAATCTGAATCTAATCTCCTAATAAAGGTTTAATGAGGACATAATGTTGATGGAACAGAACATTGTTGCAGCATAATCGCTCCCAGCTGCTGTGCGTGARCACAAAGGCCTGGTCCTACTGCGATTTCCCCGTTATTCCAGCAAWGCCTTTGTGCCAGGCTGAGTGCCAGCCCGGGGCTCTGCACCCCCTTCTCCAGGGCACTGCAGCCTGCACGGTGCCCACAGCAGGACCACCTCTGCCGGCCTGACCCGGACCCAAATTCCCCAGCACTTACCCCAAACCTTCCTGAAGGGCTGTGTTGGGGGGATACTGGGGGAGGCAGAGTCACCATCGGGACCTTGGGAGGGACATGCAGCCCCCAAACCTGCTGGGAAGGGCTGGGCCAGGGCATGACCTGGCCTTGACACTGGCAAATGCCATCCACCCCCGGGAAAAACTGAATGATGCTCTGAAATTGGTGACTCTGGCTGTGCTATAACAAATGTTCAATGGCATCACGAGGCCCAGGCCGGCAGCGGGTGGCACTGACCGGGCACTGGCACAGCCGGGAGAGGCTGGCAGCACTCACTGGGCACTGGGCACGGCCGAGTGAGGGTGGAAGCACTGACCGGGCACTGGCACGGCTGGGTGAGGCTGGCACCACTCACCGGGCACCGGCAGAGCTGGGTGAGGATGGATGGGGGCTGCAGCACCCACCTGGCCCCGCACGGAATGCGGTGCTGTGCGTTTGCCACGGCACAAAAGGAGAGCAGGCGCTGCTGTTAATGTAGTCAGTAAATAAATAAAGGAGGGCTTAAGCTTAGTGTACAGCAATCAGTCGGGAACTGGAGKATAATTAACGCGGCGGGGGGCCGGACGGCTCTGCAGGCAGGTTTAAATGAACGAGTTCACTTTCATTGAGGCAAACTTGCTCCGCTCCCTGGTGAGCCACACGGGCAGGCGGCGGCACAGGCTGGGGACGCTCCCTGTCCATGGGGACAGTGACATTCTGGGGACACCTCCTGCCCCCCAGGGCTGCTTAAGGGACAGCACCTCCCCAATCCCCCCTGGAACACCCCCAAACACCCCACACAACCCCACGGCTCACCCCAAACTGGTGGGATGCATCCTTCCTCCTCCTCCTCCTCCTCTCAGCAGGCACAGGAACGGGAGACAGCAGGCTGAGACAACGGAATTAACTTTATTGGTTGTTTTTTCGTTTTCTAACTGCAGATTCAAGGTATACAACTGAACATTGCTATTTTCCTTATGAGACTTATAAATAAAAATACAAAAAATGTTCACTACAAAAAAATCTACCGTTAGTAGGATGTAAAAAATATTCTCTTTGCTATAGAAGGCACGAACTTCACTTAGTGACACATGGAGAGAAAAAAACCTGCAGCAGTATATTCTTTTTTTTTTTTGTCTTTTTTTTTTCCTCTGTCAGAAACACTGAAGTCTTACAAAGAAATGCATCTGAATCTACACAGAACGAAGGCAGATGCGGAGAGCTGCAACTAGGAGACACCACAACTGGGCTTTTTTTTTTTTTTTTTCTTTTTCTTTATTTTTCAGGAAACCTTTAGCTAACGGCATCTGTGGCTAGAGGACAGAGAGGACTCGCAAGCAGAACCGCAGGGGAGAGAACGGCGAGGGGAGACAGGAAAATCGTACAAAAAATAGGAGCCGATAGATACTCTGAGAAAACCGAAAGGGAACTTGGGCACCTTCTGCGCCCGGGCTCAGAGAGGTGCTGAGGTAGACGGAACGAGGACAGCGACGGACCCGAACCACGAGCAGCAACACAGAGCAACGGGACGGGCTCACAACACTGACACAAGCCAGGGGACAGGGCCAGGCCCCGCGGGCGGCGCTCGGTCCTCACTGCTATCATACACATATATATACTTACAAATATATATATGGAGGGTGGCGGGGGCTGCGCCACGGCAAACAGTGCGGGGACAGCGCCCGGGACACGGCAGCAGCACTGCAACGCTGACCCGACAGTCGCAGCGGGGGCTGTGTCTCTGAGGGACAGGGACGGTGCGATGGGAGGGGAGGTTCAGGAAAAAAAAACCAAAAACAAGCCACATGAACTCGGCCACGTGCTCCATGGCACCGCAGCACCTGCATCTGTCCGTGCCAGGACACCACGGGGACCTGCCACACGCATGCCAGAAATTGCAGCAACTTYCTGTGTGAAAGAACACTGTTCTCTTTTTTAAATACTTTTTCTCTTTTTTTTTTTCTTAGGCACAACAATGAAATGAGCCGTTCTCCACAGTCACATCCCRGATTGTACAGCAGCAGTGTCCCAGAGGCACACGCACGTGCAAAGCCGGACTGGGGCACGAGGGAGGATGCTGCTCCCACAGCCAAATCCCTGCTTGGCACCAGGAGAGGTGGGATGGGCACCCCAAACCCACAGGGGCCATCAGTGCCCTCCAAACAACATCCAGACACTGTCCCTCTCCCSTCGGCTCCTTTTCCCCCCTTTTCACCCAAACGCAGCAAAACGACAAAAAAAGAGCCGCGGGATGGAACCACCAAACCCGCAGCTGCGCAGGAGAAACACAACAAAAACAAACACAAGAGGTAGCTTCAGAACCAACACCCCCAGCCCCGTAAGGCCAGGCAAAAAATACCAGTTTTGGTAAGGATAATGCACAACAGGAGGCTGGCAGGGACACTGTCACCCCCCTGCCTCTCCATCATCAATGCTGGGAACACGGCTGGTGCACCCCAGCCATGCTGCCCCCTGTCCCTCCCAAATCAATAAAAGCTCATGAGGTCACAAAAAACCGAGGTAATTTCAAGTAAAATGTGCTAAATGTGGAAATATTCCAACAGAAAGTTCAAAAAAACCCAAACAAAAAGCAAAAAAGCGGCGAGCGAAGCCACCTGCCACYGGGCACCTCTTGCTGTGGGCTCCTGTAGGCTTTTGGGCTGAGGGCTGGGCAAAAAAACCCACAGGTGGCACCCTCTAGGTGCTTCAAAYCAGCAGAAGAAAAGAGGATCTCTCCATTCGGAGCGATACCACACACTATAGCCCCAACACTGGCACTGACTGCACATCACCAAACAACTGCATCTCCCCGTGGGGGGCTTTGCCCTTGTCCTGGGAGGGCAGGGAAGGAGGAAGAAATGCATAGAGAGGTCTTTGGTCATGGGGACAGCAGCAGCCTCCTGTGCCCCTYGAGCTCACCCGACAGCAGGCAGCACCTCAAGGCAGCCGGGCTCCAGCCCCAAACACCCTCCTCTGGCCAGGATCCCCCCAAAACACTTCCCAAAACACTCGTGGCTCACAGGGCTCCTTGCTCTCCCACTGCAATGCCTCCACCTGGGAACCTGCCAAAAAGGGGCCCAAGAGCACAGGAACTCGGGTCCTCTGCAGGGCACCCACAGCAGGGTCTGTAAAGCAACAGAGACACCAGGAACGAGAGCTTTCCCGAGCACTGCTGTAGGAACACTCTGGGGGAAGCGCTCGTTCCTACAGGATCTTCCCAGCAGCACCAGTGGCCAATGCAAGGGTAACAGMGGGGCTGGCCGGGGTGCAGAGGGTGAAATGTGCCCTGCAGCGAGGGTGAGAGGGCAGCAGAGCATGAGCAGCTGGGGCAGCAGTGTGGATGGAGCTGGGGCAGCAGGGTGGATGGAGCTGGGAAGGGGCCAGGGCGTCCCTCGCTGCCGCAGGAGCTGCAGGACTCTTCGGCGAGAAGAAATGAATGAGAACCGAAAACAAACAAGGCCATAGATGCTGCGTGTGTGGTGGGATTTTTTTTGCCCAGTCATCTGCCACCTGGSCCTGCTGCCCCTGGGCCTCCTCCCTTAGACGTAGCAGAGGTAGAGATAGGTCTTCTCTATCCGCCAGTCGGTGGGGATCTCCTCTGGCTTGTGGCCCTTCATGTGCTTCTGCATGGCCGAGAGGCTGGGGCAGTACTCCAGGCAGATGGTGCACTGGTACGGGGAAGCGCCGTTGTGGGTCCGAAGGTGTTTGATCATGGCCGAGTAGTCCCGGGAGCGCTGGTGGCACAGCTTGCACTCGAAGGGCTTCTCGCCTGTGGAGACAGGGACACAGGG
>NW_026623614.1:315465-344571 GCF_030028575.1 Malurus melanocephalus
GATGCACTATTGATCCCCTGTTTACAGGGTATGTGCTGGCGCATCCAGAGGTTCTTTACCCCTCCCTGGCTGCTGCCCTGGGCACACTGCCAGCATTTCTGCTGGGRCAGGTCTGGCACTGGCAGCCTGACCGCAGACAGCCCAGCACATACCTGTGTGCACCCGGTAGTGGGTCTCCAGCTGGTGCTTGAGGCTGAACTTTTTGCCGCAGCCGTTGCACTCGTAGGGCTTTTCGCCGGTGTGGATGCGCTTGTGGCCCTTCAGGGTGCTCTCGTCCCGGAAGCAGCTGCCGCAGAACTCGCACTCGTAGGGGTGGTCACCTGCAAGCACGAGAGTGGGTCAGGGCTGCCACAGCAAAAACAGCTCCCCAGCCTTTTACCTGGGCACCCAGAGCATCCCTGTCTCCCCGTGCAATGTGCTGATCCCTTCATGCCCGTGCACAGGGGATGCTCAGGTCTGTGGCGTGGCAGAGAGACTGGAGGGTGCTGCAACCCTCCTGCCACCAATTTCCAGCTTTTTCACCCAGCAGCACCGGCACAGASCCAGCCCTGGGCATCTCCCACGCTCCAGACCAGGCGGCTGATAAATGAACTCTGGTTCAGCACCAAAGGCAGAATGATTTGAAGGAAAGGTGAGGGCTCCAGCTACTTATTTATTACAGCCGCGAAGGCAAGGACAATAAAGATAGATTGATCGTCCGAGACTTTGTTCATGAATATTTAAATATTACTGATTTGTCTTGTCACTGTAATTACAATTTCTCTGTGCTGCATATCCTACAAGCACAGTTTATGGTAAAGAATGGCGAACTGTATTTCACTTGTCCTGCTGCAGATGTGCGGAGCTGCCAAGCGTGTAATGTTCCCCGCATTTCATACATTTTCTTCAGCTGTGAAGGCTTAAGTCATCCACAATGACCTACGTTTTTTCATTATCCCCGTGTCAAACTGCACTCGTGCCTGGGCATAAATTGTCCTTCTCGTTATATACTCACATGCCTGAGCTTTCGCTTCCTCTTTAAAATGATATTTTACTCTCTCCCTGTTTGCCGCAGCCCAGCCCTGCAGCCCCGGCCCCTCCACAGCTGCTGCCTGGGCACCTGAGGGGAGGAGGATGCTCGGGATGGACTTTGGAGCCCCCTCCAAAGGCGATGCAGGCCGTGCCTGTGGGGTGCTGTTGACTTTCCTGTCCCCATGCCCAGTTCCAAACTGTCACTTTGGCTTTTGATCCTACAAAGACAGCAATTCTRCAGCCAGAGGCAGCCAGCGTTTTCACCCGCCCACTTTTCAGGGGAGCCTGGGCCCGCAGAGCACCCTGGCCCYGGGAGAAGCGTCCTGCAGCCGTGCAGAATGGCACACGGCATGATTCAATGCCCCTGAAGTGCCGATGATCCCGGTGTTTGTTCACAGCCAGGAGCTACTAAAGCAGCAGAGGTTGGGATGGGACACGCGCAGCCCGACCCGCAGCCCAGGTCATCGGATTACTGCCTATAAATAGCTCCAGCRCTCAGCATTAACATGCTTATCATGGACACAGGATTCCCATTTCCACATCAGCACTCCCAGCCCACGTGTGGGTCTGGCAGCTCTGGCACAGGGCAGACAAAGCGACCCTCCATGGCACCACGTGCACAGCCACCAGCAGCCACCTTTRCATCCCTTGTGGAGATTCTGTGTGTGCCCCCTGCCTGAAAAGAGAAAAAAGGGGCTCGACACAGCCTGACACAGTTCCTTGACAGCAACAGCAGTGCTGCCAGGAAGGGTGCATGAGCGTTCCACTCGTGTGGGTAAAGGATGGTGGRGAATGCTTCCCAGGTGGCTGTGAAGAGCTGTGGCACTGTCTGTGATCCTGCACAGCCCTGCTCATCCCCAAGAATCAGCTCTTTCAGGGGTGTTTTGTGCCTGGCCCCGAGGGACGGTGCTGATGGCGTGGCCGGGACCACGGAGCTGCCCAGGGATGCCGAGGGAGGAGCTGAGGACACGGCGCGGGCGCTTTGAGGACACGGCGTAAGGCGGCCAAGCCGAGCTCTCCCGCCCGGCCACCGTGCAGCCAAACCCTGCCCAGTGGGGCCACGGCAGCAGCAGCTCCACGTAGCGCAGGTCGCCCTAATCCCATTAGGGCTGAGCACCAGCTGATTATGTGCATCTACTGCCCTAAGCTGATGAGGCGGATATGATCGCACACCCCCTAAGAAGGTCACGTGCCACCTCACACCGGATCCTTTTTCTGTTTTGTTTTTCAAAACCGAGCCATTTCACTCACCTCCACACCTTTAACACAATTCACCCTTTTTCCCCTATTTCTTTTCCCCGCAGGGGAYGGAGCGTGTCCCGCTGCCCAGCCCCGAGTGCCCGCGCGGTGCCCCCGTACCTGTGTGGGAGCGCAGGTGCCTCTTGAGCGCGGTGTGGCTGGGGAAGGTGCGGTTGCACTCGCTGCAGATGTAACTGCGCACCCCGGCGTGCACCTCCATGTGCTGCTGCAGGGCGCTCTGCGTCTGGAACCGCTTACCGCACAGCAGGCAGAACACAGCCATGTCTGTACCTGCAGAGAGGGAGAGACTCTGCTGGGGCACGGCCTGGCACCCGGGAACCCCAGCCCCGTGTCCCTTCACCCCGCTGTGTGCAGTGTCCCTTCACCCCGTGTCCCTTCACCCCGCTGTGTCCCTTCACCCCGCTGTGTGCCATGCCCCATCACCCCGCTTGTGCAGATCCCCGCTCCCACACAGCAGCAGGGATGCAGCTGTTGGGTGATCACTGCACCCCACACACCTCTGAGAGCTGCTGAGCTCACACCTCGCGATGCTCAGGGGGAAGGGGACCCCCAAAAGCACCACAAAGCTGCCCTGGGTCAGGATGTGAGGGTGATATGCCCATCCCTTGTGCTGTGTGAGCTCCGAGCTCCATCCCATTGCTCATGGGTACCCAGCTGCAGGAACACAGCAGGACCAAACCCCAACCCAGGTGCTCGTATCCCGTCCACAAACATCTCAGACCTCTGTGCCACTAAACAGTTTGTTTTCACTTATGCATAGCTGATTGTTCAGAACTGTGAGTCACTGCAAATTGTATTACGCAGGGAGATTAAGCAAATAAACGCTCGCTTTTTGGAGACATTTAAATGTGAGGACTATGGAAATAAAATTAGCTAGAAAATTGTATTAGCAATTCATTAGCAGCACAAGATGTTCAAGGTAACCAGTGGATCCATGCAGCCTTCAGGAACAGCACGGGTGGATGGCTGCTTGCCACAGTGCCAAAAACAACCCCAGGGASACCACCAGGAGCACGGGGCAGGGACAGGACAGGCAGTGGCACTGCCAGCATCACCGTCCTGCCTGGTGTGTGGCAGTGCCAGGGAAGGATGCTCTGGGCAGACCTGTACCTCCAGATGGGAACCACACACAATCCTGGAGAGCAATCCCAGATTCACACCGTCACCTGCTCTGCTCACACTGTCCCCTGCTCTGTCACACCATCCCCTGCTCTGTCACACCATCCCCTGCTCTGTCACACCATCCCCTGCTCTGTCACACCATCCCCTGCTCTGTCACACCATCCCCTGCTCTGTCACACCATCCCCTGCTCTGTCACACCATCCCCTGCTTGGCTCACACCATCCCCTGCTCTGTCACACCATCCCCTGCTCGGCCACTGGGCTCCCATCCACCCAGGGGTGACAGCCTGGTGCACCCAGCACTGCCCTGCTGGGGATGCAGGAGCTTTCTGGGGGGACGTTCAGTCCCAGCCTCACACTGGGCTACCCAAAAATGCTCCGAAATCKGACAAAACCCCCAGTGAAACAGGAATAAAAGAGCAAGAGAGGTGGCCCTGCATGGGAGCTGCCTTTCTTCCTCCGCAGGGATTTATCCTGGGGGGGTGCAGGTTCATGTGCCCCCCACGCAGCTGCGGACAAAACGCTCCCGAGACAAAAAAAAAATTTAAAAAAAAGCATGCAGCCCCGAACGGGCAGTGCGAAGCAAATCCCAAGAGGTATGTGGCCCCGCGGCCCTCGGCGGCCCCGGCGGTGACAGCAGGACGGGTCAAAGGTCCCCGGGGCTGAGCCCCAGCGCCGTGGCCAGCTGCGGAGCGGAGGCCCCGGCCCGCGGGACGCCGGCCCCGATAAATCTGCCGCCAGCAGCCCCTGCTGGGGCCGGGGACAATGGGCTCCCGTGGGGGCGGAGGGCAGGACAATGCCGCCGGGCTGGCGCGCAGGGCCGTAACAAATCCTCCCTGGCACCGTAGGGCCCTCATTTGTGAAACTAATTGGCCCCCGCTTGAAAAAAAAAAATGTTCTGACTGCAGCAGGCGCAGCGATGGGGATGAGCCGCCTCGCACACGCACGGGGGACGGGGCCGGTTACCGGAGCCGGCATCCCCCGGTGCCGCTTCCCGGGACCTGCCAAAGGCAGCTTTTCCTTCCTGCTCCCCGCCCGATAACGCATCACAAATAAACACCGGAGCGGGGAGGTGACTGTGAACGGCCGTTCGGAGGCACCGGGGGCCGGTTTGTGTTCTGAGAGAGGAGCACCGCCCGACACAAAGGCTGACACCAGCGGGTGCAGAGTGGAGGATGGGGGAGATGCCCTGCACCCAGCACAGAGCCCAGGCTGGAATKGAGCACGGAGCTCGGGCACGGCTCGTTCCCAGTCCTGGTGCTCCACAGATGATGCTCTCCAGCAGCCAAGGGCGCGGCGGGCACTGCACTGGCTCTGATCGGTACCATCCCACTGCCGGCCGACAAGTGGCTTCGTTTGTTTTTAATCTACGTGTCAACTATGTCACACCTTTGGAGAGAGGATGGAGAGGGAAAAAATAGCAAAACTCTTGAGAGAGTGCCACTCTGAGTGACACGGGACTCAGCCCTTGTCCTGCATCTCTGGGCTCCAGCCACAGAAGCCCCRAGCCAGCCCTCAGCCATCGGAAGAAAAATCACTCCTGATAAAGAAATGCTGCCGCCCCAAATCGGTGAGGGACGGATTTATTCAATTCCCTGACATTTTAATGGTTTCTTCCCTTTTTGCGGGAAGATGATTACAAATTAAGCAGCATTTAAACGCTTTTTACTGTCAACAATTAAAAGGGGTGAAGGCGGGCAAGCAATTCATTCCCCGGGAAACGCAGTGACTCTCGGCGGGCGCCGACAGCCCTTCCCTCTACTGTACACCGCACAATGGCCCCAAGCGCACCATTAATTTTGCAGGACGTTCAAAAGCAAATTAAAATATAAAAAGCCCCCGGGCACAAAGATAGATACCAAGGGAGGGGGCGGCGTAGGTCAAGCTCGCAGAACTGAAGTCTTGGCAAGTGGGGAGGTTTAAGCGCAGCCCCTGCTCTGCTCAGCTGCCACCTTTGCCCACTGTCCCCAGTGCTGTGTCCCCATCAGGCAGTGCTGTGCCAGCAGCTCTGTGCCACCAGTGACATCCAGTCCCAGCTGCTGGCACTGCCACAGGGCTCCAAGGGGGATGCTGCAGTGATTTAGGCCTTAGCTGCTCTTTGGGTAAGCGTGTTGGCCACATCTTGCAGGACCTTTTTTAATAGAAGGTTGCACCAAAACTGATTTTTAGGGGACGCATGCTTGCTGGAGDGAGGGAAAACCCTACGGCTGCAAGCCTGGGGATCCACATCTCTGTTCTCCAGCAGCGTGATCACAAATCACCAGAGACGTGATGACAAGCGAGATGCAACGTTTGACAGTGCACCCCAGCCGAGGGATGTGCAGCACCGTGTGCTGAWCGTGGCACCGCCTCCTGCCCGCTGCCTGTGCCAGAGCAGCAATGGAACTGAAAACTGCTGTGGCTTTGGGTGAGRGAGGGAGGCAGCCCGGGGTGGGTGTCCCTCAGCACGGGCTCTGGTGGAGTTCTGGATGCGGGAGGTGCACCACAGGAGAAAGGCGACACGTCCCCTTTAAAAGGAAATATAATTTACAGTGTGCAGCCAGGCGGGCCATAGTTTCAATCTCGTTTACTATAGAGAAAACTCTGCTAGCTGTTCTCTATCCCACAAATCCGATTTAATCAGACAAGCCAGCCAGCGTGGCTTGAAGTAAAAACGGATAATTAGTAAACAGAGAGCTACTTCAGTGCTTCATTGGCATTCGAGCCGGGCTAGTGTGTCGCATTTAAAATGCAGTCTGATGAAGTTTACAAAATCAAACCATTTGTTACTCCTATTGAAGAGGCTTCAGGCCACTTGCAATTAAATTGGAATTAGTGCTCAGAATGAGATACAGCAAATTCATACTAAAAAGGGATCTGACTTTCAGACATTTGACTTCAAGTTTTTCCCCCCGTGCTAGACCACGCATGCATGTGCCAGCCTGAAACCCCCCCAGAGCCCCCGCAGCCCCACCGAGCCCAGATCTGCCCTGGGGAGTGACTTGGGCATTCCTGTGACAAAGGGGAGCAGTGCCACCCTGCTGGGGAAGCCATCCCTGCTGAGCCCCRGCACGGTGGCAGCACGGGGCTGCAGTCCCCAGCACGAGCTGCTGACGTTGGGATGTGCCAACCAAACTCATGAGTCCCCTCACAATGCTGCCATCCTTTCCTCTGTGTCCTCAGAGCTCTGTTMTCAGACCCAAAAACTGAGGAGATCCATCCACTGCTGCAATAATCAGGAACACGGAATAAAGGCTGTGGAGGGACACTCTGGGAAGGCTCCAGCATCATCACGGGTGTGACCGTGCTCACTTCAGAGGATGCTGACAGACCCTCACTGCAAACACCCCAAAACCCCCAAACCCTCGACTTGTGTCCTGCTGATTCAGGGTCTCCCTCCTCCTTCACTCTTCAYGTTTAACATCATCTCTCACATGTGCATGTGCCAGAGGTGAGCGGACACTGCTGCTGTCCTCACAGTGAAGGTGAATGGCTCCAAAAAGCCCTGGCCATGCAAAGCAGGAGCCCGAGGGCTGTTGGCTCTCCTGATCTGAGATTTCAGGGACRTCTGATGATTTTTGCCAGCATGTTCAAGGGCTCCCTATCAGCCTCCACCTCGCAGCCAACACTGCTTGCTCCTGCTGCAGGCCCTAGCGTGAGGAAGAACAGCACGGGGAGGAAGGCAATGGCAGCCACAGTGTGCCAGAGCACCCTCCTTTCCAGCCCTGCCCACACACGGGGCATTGCCTGGGGCACCCCTGTCACAGCCCCAGGGCCAAACCAGGGCACAGCCTGAAGGTGCCCAGCYCAGCAAAACTCTCGAGAGACACTGAGCACATCCTGCTGTCATTGAGCCGAGGGGGAAGATGGTGGTGAAGGACAGGCAGAAGAGAGAGCACCAGCACGGGGCTGGGAACGCTGGTGTAGCACCAGCACTGAGGCTGAGTTTGCCCCAGGACAGTGATGGATGCATGTGCAGGGTAAAAAGATTAATCCAGTTTCAATGTCGGCATTTTTGGGATTTTATGAAACCCAAAGTGGTGTTTTTGGTGGCAGCACCTAAATACACCTGTGGGCAGGTGCAAAGGAGCCCTCCCTGAATGATGCTGYTGGGACACGACACCTGCCTGGATGTTTGAGTTTGTAGGGGTGTCGTGCCAAGGCAGTGTTTGCTGCCCACCCCCACTGCGGTGCTGTTGAGGGGTGATGGTGGCATTCCCAACAGCCCTACAGCCCTCATGGTTCAGTGGAGAAAGCAGGGAAAACCCCTGTACGATAAACACAGGACATGTGTGCATTTTGTGCCAGAGTCACCAAATCATCCCAGTTTCAAAGGCTTTCTCCGGACTCCACAGCTCGGCTTCTGCACTAATTAACATCTTTTCAGAAGGCAACTTCTCCCAAGGGGGCATTTGCTTGATTATTATTATTTACCTAGAGATGGCACAGCTTTCTTCCCAACTTTAACCGACTATGGGAAATTAATTCTTAAAAAGCAGCCGGCACTGCCYGCTCTCCTGCTCCTGCTGGTTTTCCTCCTGGGCTGGATGTGGTCACTCCGCCTGCAGGAAGGCAGARCAAGCTTCTGGCACTGCCTGGTGCCCCCGTGCCAACTCGCCCTGTCACAAACTGAGGAAAACTGTGGCATTTCAGAGCAGCTGTATGACACTGACCTTGCAGTTACAGGGGATTAACAAATCCCCCAAACCGAAATGCATCGTTTTCTCCTCCTGCAGCGATGCAAAGGGCTGCTCCCCACCCAGTCATGCTCCTGCTGTCCCAGTTGCCCAGGGCAGGATGCACTGGAGGGTGACTGGAATGYCCCAAAGCCTGAGCAGTGGGGTCAGGTCCTGAGCTGCAGCTCCTCATGCCTGGTGGGGGTGATTTACTCCAGGGGCCATCTGGACCTGGGGGACAATGTGATCCCATATCCTGATGATCTGGCTCATCAGTCACACTCTTGCAGCTTTACCTTCCCATCTTCCTTCCAGTGGGGTGGGACAAGAGCATCCCCTTCTCGTTTCCTTTTGGGGGCCCGTGGCTCCCCCATGCCCAGGCAGTGGCACCTTGTGCCTTCCCTCCATCTCCATCACTGTCACCACTGCCATCACCACCATCACCTTCCCTCCCCACATTTCCTGAGCGATTACGAGGACGCGTGCAGGGAATGAAGGAACCCAACAACGCTCAGCGGCAGCGGCTTTATGGCAACAGGCACACAACTCATTCGTTTCATGTTTTGCACGATATAAAAGCGCCGAAACATTTTAATTTTAAATTCTTATCATTGAATTTACTGCTTTTCTCTTGCAATGATTTGTGTTGCTTTTTAATTTTTACAGTCTCTACAGAAGCCAGATGCTACCGCCTAGGGCCAAAATAATAAAAACCCGCCGCAGTCGCGAGTTACAGAACAAAAAGGAAACGCGCGGCTGACAGAAGTTAATATCTCAATTTAACAGTGCTGCTCCGCTAATGATCCTTTGATATGTGTTTATTTAGAAAGGTCTGATCTTGACCTTGAAAGCAAACTAAACCGCAAAGTCTTTATGAGAAGAGAGAAAGACTTTATTTATAGACTGGCTTTGCGTCAATCACGGCGGCAGCTGGACCCACGCTGGTGCAGCTCTGCTGTGGCTGCTGTGGGCCCAAAGGAGGCGTTCAGTGGGACTGGAAATGTGTTTTTGGGGGTGAGTGGGATCAGCTGCCACAGGGGACAGAGCAGGATGCTGAGCCCACCTTGGAGATGCAATCCAAAGGATGTGGCAGCTCCTGGCCTGCAAGGGMTGCTCCTCGAGGGCAGCACAGTCCAGACCCACCCCTGTCCCCAGAACAAGCACCATGGAGCACTGCATGCCTGACCCCTTCTTCCAGCACTGGAAAGAGCTGRCTCTGCTCCCTGTCTGCTCCCTGAACGTGGTCCCCAGGCTTTGGAAGGGAGCGACATGCTCAGCATCAGCCCAGTCTGCACTGACAGAGCCTGAGCAGGCTTTCCTCCCCTTCCTGAAGCATCAATGACAGCACCTCCCTCATGTGCTGCTTTCCCCCGGCTGATCCCATCCTGGAGAATGCCACGTTCATCACTGACTTTCCCAAGGAAGCTGAGCATTGCAGGACTGCCCCTGACCTCCCTGAGGACCAGTTTCTCTGGGGCAACCAGAGCAAATCATGGCAGCACTTCTGGCCACTGCATCGGATGGGAAACTGTCATCTACATTTACTCATCATCACCGCACCCGCTTCCCAGATTTCCTCTTCCCAGTTGGAATTTGGACTGAAACCAGCTGARAAAACAATTTGACTTTCTGCTGAAAACCCAGCATATTTCCCCCAYTGCTTCTGAACCATAGTTCAGCTGAAACTGCTCCATCTCCCAACAAAGAGCTTTGGTGAGGAGACCACTGTCACCATCACCACTGCCATTATCCCAAGCAGCACCTGCCACTGCCAGGCCACTCCACTCGTGCATCTCTCGTGGCCAGGATGGCACCATTCTGGCATCCTCCAGTCCCGTGGAGCTGTTGTGAAGCCCTGGCTCACATCACACCCAACAAAATGACCCTTTTGGGGCTGAGGCTCTGCCCGACAGAGCCTTGCTGGTGGAGTGACCGGCTGCCGTCAGGCACAAAGCCGGGACTCGCAGCATCTGCTTATTATTCCTGCACCCCTGTCATTAAAAAAAGAGAAAAGATGAAAAGGCCCCCTCGGCAAAGCTGGGGAGATGTGGAGTGGCACCGAGAGCAGCCTGGCCCCCAGTTCTTGGGGGGTTTTTGTAAAGCGGGGAGACGCGAATCCYGGGGGACAAAAGTAACTGCTAAGGTAAGTTAAACCTTGTCGAGATGAACTTTCCTGCTACTTTTAATTAAAAGTTCTTTGGAATTAAAAAGGACACTATTCAGGAAAGGCTGAAAAAAAAAATTCATTGACACCAGCCCGCCCCCCTCCCCTTTTTCCCAAGGAAAAGAAAAAGCTGTTTTTGTGTGTCTGCTCACCCAGCCCGCACTGTACAAAAGGAAGCGGATTTGCAGCAAGACACATGAGATGACCCCCTGACCCCGAGCCGCTGAAAAGTCCTCAATGGCATAAATACCAGATAATCAATCACATACCAGGAGGGCCGGTCCCCCTGCCCTCGCCCCCGCCGCCGGGTTTATGAGAGATGCACTGTAAACGGACACCGGCTCCGACGGGAGGCCCCTCTCGGCATTCCTGYGCTGGACCAGGGACCCCGGCCCCTCTCACACCGCGTTTCATCCCTCTTTTATAAAGCTCAGCATGGAAATGCCGAGCATCCTCAAGCTGGCCAAGGCTGATCCCTCGTGCTCCGGACTAAAGGGTGACAGGGACACTCTCTGTGCTCTCTGTGCTCTGGAGGGACAGCCAAGCATCCTCGGTGCCACCACAGCGCTGAGCTGGCCATGCAGAAACAGGGACAAACCAGCCCCATCCACAGAAGGCTTGGCTTTTTTTGGGGCTGGCTTTCTGAAGCCTTTGCAGGCTGTAGCAGTGAATGCCATGTCATGGTGTGTTCCTTCTGGGGCTCTGAGCAGCACAGGAGTGCCAGCACAGGAAAGCTGCCCAGTCCCTCTGGTGCTTCAGGGCAACAAAGGATGTAAAACCTTTCAAGGGAGGGAAGGGAGAAAACTTGCTGTGATACCGCACTGGTTTGGTTAAATGGGGAACCACTTGGCAACTAAATTTGATAATGCTTTTGTCCACGGGTCAGAGGTTAAATATGTTCACACTAATCCCCTTCATCTAGAATTAAAGGACAAGAAAGATTTCTCCGTAGCTTAGCGAGAGGGCTTTTCTCATCGCGTTTAAATAGTATTTGCACAGGAAAATTAAAGGCGGGCCATTGGCCCCGATGCCATGGCGGCTGCATGGCTCTGCCACGTTCCCTCSCTTGTTTTGGTGAATCCACCAGCTTGCACAACCCCTGGCCTCATCACMACACACTTCCCCATGGGTGCACCTYGGAGCACGGGGAATTCTGGCTGCCATTTGCTGTCAAGGTGGCAGAAGCAGCCGTGGTTTGGGAGGCAGGGAGATTCCCGTGCAGGAATGCACGCCAGGACTCARATTTCAAGCGCTGTCACAGGACATTACTGTCAGACAAAGGGGCTCTGTGCTGCGCCCTTAGGACCCGCTGCCCCAGACCCTCTGTGAGCTGGGCTGGCACCTGAGCGTCCAAAACCCACCAGAAAATCTGCTCAGCATGGACTGTCCATCCCAGAACAGCATCGATGGWGCTCCCTCCCCCAGCTGGGGCTGCGCAGCCGAGGTGAGCACAGGAGGGATAATTACCCTGAGCATACTTAACACTACAGTGCGTTATCCCCTCCAGCTATAGAGAAGAGCATCATCCAGAGGTATTTCCCCCTGAAGCCTCCTTGGGCTGCTCTAGAAAACCCTCCTGAGTCCTGTGAAATGGTAAGAGAAAGTCACAGGAAGCCCAGGTAGATGCCAGGTTGGTTTTGGTAAGGAAATGTGCCAGCTGCTCRAGCCAGGCACTGCTCTGACCAAGCTGTCGAGGAGGATGCAGCAGGACAAGCCACAAACAGCATCTCCCAAATCTGGTGCTGGAGCAGGGACATTACACATGGCAGTGGCACCACTGAGACAAGCCCAGCCACAGCAGAGTCATGCCAGCATCCCAGCAGAGCACTGGCCTGACCATAAATCGCAGTGCCACGCTGAGTGTGAGGCAAACAGGATTCACGTTTCAAKGTGATTTATGGCTCACATCATCAAACTCATGTGCTATGTTCCACTTGCTCAAAATGCCTCATTTTCACACTGGGAGAAGCAGCGTGCCATTCATCTGCAGCATTGCTGCCAGTTTTTGGGCTGGAACCATTTTTGGGGCAGAGRAAGCCAAGCAGACACAAGGAGATATGACAAATACGAAATAAATTAGACCCGATGTACATTTGCCAAGAACAGGGGTGGCATGTGCCCGTGTGACAGTGCAGCTCTGGTGCAATGCCCCCTCCACCTCCTCCAGGSTCCCACGCACCCCTTGGCAAACCCAAGCCAGTGACGGGGTTGCTGGGATGCTCTTCCATGGAAAAACACGGACAACTCTGGCATATTAGACAAAAACAATTAAAAAAATTTAAAATCTCTGTGTGGCCATCGAGCAACACTTGCCATGGGACCCAGCATGGGGAAATCCTTCCACCACTCCTGGGTTCCTGCTCTCACACGCCAGATTTTTCTCCCTTTGTACCTCCGCTTGTACTGCACGACTGTTTTGAATCTCTAAAATAATGTGACAAGTTAATGATGGCACAATTATCTAAATGTTTAACAGACATGTTATCTAAGTGAATCGGATTGAGATTCCATCCCGCTGACAATAAACATCAATGGGAGAGCAGAAAGTGATAGGCAAATTATCGCCAACCCTGCAATTTCAATGCTATTAAATTTGGAGGAATAACAGCCCTGAGGCCTGTAAACTCTGAATAAAATAGACCCTTGTGTTTGGCCAACTATTAAATCAAAATGCTACCAACATCCCAGCAAAAGAAAAAAAACGGGGGGGAAGAAAGGGGGGAAGATATAGAGCTTTTCAATTTTCACTTACACGTTGGTTTTATTAACTCTTTTCTGCTGCTGGTGTCTCAGGGCAGAGGATACGAGCCACATGAAGGATGAAGAATGGGTGGGACGGGAACGCTCCCAGGGGATGYGGCCAAGGGAGGGTGAAAGGTCCCAAAGGACCGAGGGCACACCAACCCCACTAYCAAAGAGCCAACAACTCGCCCAAGCAAACACCCTCTGCCCTGGGTGTCGATCATGCCCATGTGAAATTGGGTCAGGAGCAAATCCACGCTGTCCTGCTGACTGACAGYGGCTGCCGTGTGCTAACTGCCTTGGCACACGCAGGGAACTCGAGACAAGTCACCTCTGATATTTATAAACGTCGGCACGAGCCCAAAAGCCGTCAGCACGAGCACAGCCCGTGTGCACATCCCCACTCCCAGCGGTGCTGCCGGGGGGTGCTCGGCTGCTATCTCCATGCATTCTGCTTTTYCCTCTACATTTGAGGAGAAGGGGAAGGAATTTTCCACGCTCTCCCCTCCAGCTCCAAGCCTGTGCTGCTGGAAGAGGAGCAGAACAGTCGCTGCTTTTCCGATTGCGGCAGAGCGGGGGCCAAGGACAGCGCACACCCGGAGAGGGCGTCTCAGCCCCGCGTCCGTGGGGCTGCACACAGCACTGCCAGCGCCCTGTTTACAAGCAGGAACCACATTTTTGTGTTTATTCTCGCTTTTTGCCTTGCCTCAGGAAGTGGGGTGTTAGTTTTCCGCTGTGGAGATGAGCAATGCTTGRTGCAGTACGTGTACAACAGTCTGGCTCTGTGTTACTGTCATTTGAAGCAGCAGGGAGGGGAGTGGGGAAAGAAATAACACAAAGGGGGTCCTGGGTGCTGACAGCACACCTGAGAAACAGCCCTGTGTGCTGAAATGAAACCCCAGAASCCTTCCTCTGCTGCACAAAGCTCCAGAGCTGTAGGTTATGTGGGGAAGCAGTGACTGCCTGCAGACAAGCCCCACATCTCCTCTGAACACGGTTTTTGAGCGATGGGTGGGTTTGGACAGCCTGCACCAGACACCCTGCTCAGCTTTTGATGCCATCCCAGAAGGACTACACCTGCCTCTCCACCAAAAAGGGCTACACATTTCTTTTACCTGGAAAGCTGAAAGGTCTTTTGCCAGCCAGCMTGGAGCAAAGAGCTAAGAGGGATGACACCCAAAACAAATCCATTCTGGGAGATGCTGTTATTGGGAAGATGATTAATTATAGCAAGTGAGGGGAGGGATGCTTTCTGTGCCAGCAGAAGAGAGGAAGCTGCCCTGGCCACCCAGCCCCGCTCTGCCATGTTTACAGCCAAGGGCAGTGATGACAAGCTCTCCTTGGGTCACTGCGTCCCCTGCTCTGGTTGCCCATTGCCCTTTGAGCTCTGGGATAGTTCAGCCCCAAGGATTCACCAGCCAAAGGGGTTTAATTCCTACAGGAGTGTCAGGGTTGTGAGCCAAACTGCTCTGCATCTGTGGGACAGTTCTGGGTGCAGGCACCATTGAGCTCCATGGCTTCCAGGGTAACCTCAGTGGTTGGGAAATAGAAGCACAGGGGGAACGAGCTGCTGTTTGTGCAGCCACTTTGAACCCCCTGGGCTGCTCAGCCCTTTGCAGTCAGTCCCTCACTGTGCATGGCCTTCCCTCCTCCTCCTCCTCAGTCCACAGCACCCAGCCTTTCCAAACAGATTGGAATGGCAAACTCAGCCTCCAGCAGGATGGCTCTGGACAGGGAGGGCAAGTACTTGAGGATTTATGGACTGGTGCTGGGCCAGCACAGCTCCATGAGGGGTGACGGCCGCAGCCATTCCCGCCCGGTGACACAGCACTTTGCATCAATCCTCGCACCTCTGGTGTGAAGCCCTGAGCACAGACTGAGTGCCAGTGGCATTTATCAGGGCTTTCAGCACTGAAAGACGAACTGTGCTCAGTTAAACCGCTCCTGATATAGCCCAGGAGGAGCAGGCGCTCTGCCCTGCCTCCAGCCCGGATCTGGAGGGTGAAGGGCTCCACCCGGGACTGCAGGATGTGATTCCCCRAGCAAACCTCACCCAGGCACGATGGACTTTGCAAAAGGCAGAAAGAAATCCTCGTGCTGCTGCTGGTGGCACTGCCGARGGGCTGGGAAGTGCCAGAGCAGAAACGTGTCAGAAGCCAATTTCTCAGAGGTGTTTGGACAGGGACGAGCTTTGCTCGCAGAGGGGACAAACCACCGAATGTTTGTTCTGCCATTGTTTGTCACGTTAATGCTGAGCAATGGAGTAATGGAAATGCACCCAGTGCAAGAGGAGCTGGGGCTGCCTGGGCTGGGCAGAGGCAGAACTGTGGAGGGTCCAGCTCTCTGTTGGGCAAAGGGTGACAAAGGCAGCCCAAATGTTAAACCCTGTCCCAAGTGAAAGGTGTGCCACATACCAGTGTGCGTCTGCCGGTGCGTCTCCAGGGCATCTTCCTTTGAGAACTGGGCACCGCACTGATCGCAGACCAGCGCTTTGGCACCTGCTGGGGAGACAAAAGGGACAGGAAGGTTATTCCAGGGGCAGAAAGACACAGCTGAATGTGCACATGGACACTGCAGGAGCAGTGCCATGGAGGGGTTTCGTGTTTAACGTCCCCTGTGCAGACAGCAAAAGAAGTGCCTCATTCAGCCCTGTGCTCCCRTTCCTTGCACAACACAGCAAAATACAGAGCTGCTTGCCAGGAAAAGATTATTATTATTTTTTTTAAGTCATGAGATACCAATGCATTTCATTAGCACTGTAACTGATCCGATTGTAATTGGTTTCCTGTCCCTTCCCATCGTGGCTGCTGCTGYCGGTACCCAAAGATGCACCTGAKCAGGGATGTGGCTGGAATGGGGCAACTGAGCAAGATTGAGGCATCTTTGACTATTGAAAGAGATGTGGGACTTGGGCAAATCTTAGGAAATTACTACCAACATGTGCTGCTAGCTTGGGTGAGGAAAAAYRCAGGATGCCCAGGAGCAGATAAGTAACTTCCAGATGAAACCAGATTAATGACACACCATATCCAACAGCATCACTGCGGGACAAAGCCACAGCCCCATTTCTTAGATTTGAAGGTTTGATTCATCTGTTGTGAGGAGCTGAATGTGCACTGCCCTGCAGAATGCTGTGCTGCCCATTTTCAGGGGTCCACACTGCCCCTCTGCCCTCCTTCCCACCCCACCGAGCCGTCTGTCCAACCCTTGGGGTGGCATTTGGGGAAAGATCAGTACAGAGGGCAACAGGGAGAGGTATCATGAGACGCATTGAAAAGAGAATTCCTTTGCCTTTAAATTGTCTCAGTAACGGCTGGCTCGCAGGCAGAAATATTTGGCAGCGGTGAAATTAAAAGTGATAAATTTTCTCGCCAAGAGCTGATCGATAATAGCRGTCTCATCTGTTAATCAATATGACAGTCTGCCTGTTTACTGTGCATATGTTGTTCCCCGCCGCCCTCGCCGCGATGTCAAGTTTGCATTCAAAACAACCTGAGAGCACCTGGGCCGTGAGAGGAGAGGAGAGGAGAGGAGCAAACACAGCCAAACTCGGGGTGCTCCGGGGTGGCTCCTCACCCTGCCCCAGCCAGGGACTGCATGCCCGGGTGCTGCCAGGGATGTGGGGATCCCCGGGATGGGGGCAGTGCCAGCGGTGCCCGCTCAGCAGAGCAGGGAGAGGAGCAGTGAAGGTGCTGGGATGGGGAGAAGCTGCCGGGATGGGGAGAAGCTGCCGAATGGGGTGGCGAGGCTGGATCAATAGGGCAGCGGCGGGGGCTGCCCTCGCTCGGCACACGGGGCGGGCAATGCAGCCAGCAGTTGCCAAGGCAATGGCTCTCCATCAGCACTCGGAGCTCTGCCGGCCTCATCGCAGCAAAGTGTGATCCGAGAGGATGCAACCCACCATCTGTGAGGATGCAGCAACCTGGCAGCAACAGGTCCCCGCTGGGCAGGGCAGCACTGAGGTGTGACCCTCCCCGGGGCTGTGCACCGGCAATGCCAGGGGTTCTGTGCTTGGGGAGATTGGGGTGTGCCCCTCCCTGGGGCTGTGCCGGGGTTCTGTGCTTTTTGGGGGATTGGGGTGTGCCCCTCCCTGGGCTGTACATCAGCAATGCCGGGGTCCTGTGCTTTTTGGGGGGATTGATGTGTGCCCCCTCCCTGGGCTGTACATCAGCAATGCCGGGGGTCCTGGGCAGAGCAGCGTTTGGGGTGTGCCCCTCCCTGGGCAATGCCGGGGGTCCTGTGCTTGGGGGGATTGGGGTGTGCCCCTCCCTGGGCTGTACATCAGCAATGTCACGATCCTGTGCTTTTTGCGGGGTTGGGGTGTGCCCCTCCCTGGGCAATGCCGGGGTCCTGTGCTTGGCGGGGTTTGCTGCATCTCCAGGCTGACACACAGCAGAGTCCTGTTAAACACGGGCTTTGCTCTTCCCTTCCCCATTTCCCAGTGGGATCGGTGGGGAGCAGAGACGTGCCCGTGCCCTCCACAAGCCGTGGCCAGAGGGGCTGCAGGAGGCACAGCCCGGCGAGGCAAAGGCGGCCGGCATCTGGCTGGGGGGCGGCGGGGGGGCAGGAAAAATTCCTGGCGAGGCGAAAATAAACAGGGCAAATGCAGGGAGGAGCCGGGTGCACTGGCTTACATAAGGAAGCACAGTGTGTACCAAAACAGCGGACCCAAAAAAAGCCGGAGCTGTCAGAACAATGAGTACAGACGCGGGGCATTTACAGCAGGCGCTGCCGTACAGTTTTATTTACAGTACCTCTTATCAGCGCGGGAACAGCACGCCGCCTGCCAATTTCCAAAGGCCAGGACTGCGTGTTCTTTCCCTCAAGTAGATGTGTACTCCAGGCGGGGGGAATTTTTTTTCTGCCTTTTTTTTTTTTTTTTTTTCTCCTCCGCACCACCACCCCTGATGCGGAGCCAGATTTCCTTTTATGTACACACGCCGGCGGGGAGGGGGAGGAGGAGGAGGAAGGCGGCGATTGAATATGTAAATAGTTCAAGGTTAATTTTACTATGTGAGTCACCGGGAAAAATGTCATCCAACATCTCAGCTTCTTATAACAGGGCTCAGAAAAAAAACCACCACGGCTTGCTGTTTGTTATGAAAGGGAGCAGGACATGCTGGAAAGTGGAGCTCATGGCAGGGCTCTCTTCTCCCCCCTTGCCTTTCTCCTGCTTTAAACAGAAACCATCAGCCTCTCGAATGCACGCTCAGCTTTGGGCAGGGTATATTTAGCCAGCGCCTTGCATCACCTACGATATATAGATATGTGGGGATGATATCTGGGGATGATCTCCTCGATGGGATGGGATGGGATGGGACTCCGCGTGCTGCCAAGTATCGGCCGTGTTTCGGCGCGAGCCCTGCTGCTGGCACCAACCCCTCTGCTGTACATTTATATCTGCACAAGGAAATTTATAGCCCCTGCCTAATAAAGGTCCCTGGTGTGAGCGGGTGAGGAGCTGCTGCTCGTTCCATGCAGTGCCATCCACGCAGTCATCCCTGCCCCACGAGCCCCCAAACAGGGCTGGAGCTGCTCAGGTCTGCAGTGCCCCCAGCAAAACCACAAGGAGGGGAAAAACACAGGTTGGACTTCATCATCTTGGAGGTTCTTTCCAGCCTTAATGGTTCTACGATTCTCTTATTTAATTTTCCCTCCGAAAAATGTGAGGTAACAGGTTTTTGGGATGTTTGGTGGCTCCTGGGAGTGGAATGCCCATGGATCACCAACAGGAAGGGCTGAGCTCCCTCCAGCCACTTTAGCTCAGTTGGTGCATGACAGAAGTCATCTTGTTACAGCCACCAGGACCCCAACAGCCCCTCCCAATGCCCATCACTGAATTACTTTATTGGGGAGGAGAAACTTCCGCGGGGCTGGAGGCCGAGTGGCTGCGGGAGAGGCACTCTGAACTCCACTCAGGAAAAGAGAAGGAATAAAGGAAAAAGAGGGACTGCCAGCATCCTCTGGAGGAGGAGGAGGAAGATGGTTAAGGGAGGAGGAAGATGGGAAATGGGTGAGGAGAGTGGTGGGGGAGGATCTGGAAATGGCCCTGCCAGTGCAATGTGACATCCCCTCCCTCAACAGAAGGGATTAATAAAAATTTRGGATTATATATTATTAACAGGCTGTAATTGGTGAGAAGATGGGGATGGGGGGGGGAAATATGGATTAAAAAAACAATGGCAAGTAAATTTATGCATTGCCGCTGCTTTACTACCTAATTAATTCAGTAATTTCAAAAACAATTTTATTTATGTTCCGTTTACCACATCAGAAGTGCAAAGAAAAAAAGCACCAAACCACAGTGATGCTAAAATAATACCTCAAGGCATCTATTTTTAATCAGTGAAAAAAAAAGAGAAAAAAAGAGAAGAGCCAGCCCAGTTTCTATACAATCTCTGCCAGGCAGACCACCAACTCAGGGAGCGCAGCAGCCGAGCCCTCTGCGAGTGCCTTCCTGGCTGCCGAAAACAGAGCTTGTCAAAAAAAAAAAAAACAAATCCATAATGGCCTGAGGCTCCTCTCCAATCTATTTTCTGCTCAGCTGGTTTTAAATGAAGTTATTATGAGTCATTAAAACACCCGCAAGCCTGTGGAAGTCAGCCAATTACAATTTTAAATTTAGCCTGTTCTCTCCCCATTCTCTTGTTTTCTTCTTTTGCCCATATCAAGCCATTTTTGGATTTTTATTATTGCCATTATTATTATTATTRTTGTTATTATTTTTATTAATCGTTATTTCCCTTCTCCCCTGTTTCACCCAAGTGGAAGAGACAAGTCATGAAAACCTTTGTGCTAAAAAAATACAGAAGAGAAACTCAAGAAGGGCCAAAAAAAGACAGAGCTGCAGAGCAGGCCTGGAGAGTCAGCTTCAGCTCCTGCTTCCCAAAGTRCCACGGAAAGGCAAGAATTCATATCAGAAAAGTGAGGTGTGGGCATTGCAGAGTGAGGAGGGATTGCTGGAGTGATGGAGACTCATCCCAGCAGGATTCTGTGGCAGCATCTCCGGGCTGCCCTTGGGAAGCACCTGGAAGGATGGAGAAGGGCCGGGGGTGGGTGAGGGGTGTCACTGTGTCACCAGCAGTGCCACCACCCAGCCTGGGCCAGGCAGTGCCACCAACTCCTGCCCTGCACAGGGACCGGTGGAGCAGGGGGCATTTTCATTTAAAAACAATAATTGAACTGCAGGTTTTAACTTGGGAGCCCAAACTGTCAGGTTTGTACACAGCCCCCTTTGCTGTSGCCCTGCCAGTGCCACTCTCTGCAGCAGCATCCTCTCCACAGGGAGAGAACGCCAGAGCCCGTGGCTGGCAGGAGCGAGCACGGCGCGTACTGCACAGCCCATAAAACTCCAAACAGCCTCCAGACACTCCTGCAATCGTCCTCCATCAAAACACTTTGTCTTGCATACAGAAATGCGGCGGGGCGCCGCTCGGAATACCAAATCAGCCCGTGACGGTGCGGGGAGGCGGCTCCTTGGCAACCGGGGGGGCTTCGCCACCGCCGCCGCTCGACAGGAAACAAAATCTGTCAAGCCTGTTGGGCAAATGATAAACATTAGCGGTATTAAAAAAAAAAAAACAACACAAAAGCTGCATAAACGACTGGCGAGCACACGGGGAGGGGTGGGCAGGGATGGGGGGGCTCCTGCCCCATTCACCCCCAGCCCMAGCCAGGGGCTCTCCAGAACCACGACCTGGGGGAAGTTTTGGAAGTTTCCCCCTCCAGCAGAAAGTGGGTGGGCAGTGATGGCCACGAACAYTGTGAGGGAAGAAGACAGATGGATGGACATGGGATGTGTTGGGTGTGTGTGAGGGGTCCTGGTGCCCTGCTCTGCACCCCACCTTCAATAATGTCAATCACATCRATAACGTCAATAATGCCAATAACAAGCGATGGCCAAATCAAGGCAGCAGTGACAGACAGTGGGTAAAAAATAAACATATTTCATCAGGTGAGGGCGGGGAGAAGCAAGAAGCTGGCTTCARCCCAGCAGCCAGGTCCAGGAACCTGGCCAAAACAGAAGCTAAAAAGCAAACCATATTCTTCTGGTCTCAGCTTAGGCTCTCGAGGCAGAGGATGGGGAGGGGAGGGGAGGGGGGGGTTAAGAGAAATGTATTTTTCATCAGCCAGTGTATAATTTATAAACAGCATTAAACAGTTTTTGTTTTCTTTCTTCCTCTCCCCCGTGTGCGCGGCTTGGCCGGCAGTCAAGCCTGCATTAATTTCTGCTGTGGGTACAGTGTGTTCTTGGATGCACATCTGCGGATGATCATAAACGCGGGAACGCTGGCAGAACATCCAGACCTGCCGGCAGCCGCTGACATCACCCGGAGCGAGCGGGACGGCGGCCAGGGCGGGGGCTGAGGGCTCCGGGGAAGCGCTGGGACCGGCCGGGATGGGGGAGAGAAGCCTGCACCCTGCACGGACACCCTACAGATACCCTACAGACACCCGGGACAGGGGGAGAGAAGCCTGCACCCTGCATGGATACCCTACAGATACCCTACAGACACCCGGGACAGGGGGAGAGAAGCCTGCACCCTGCACGGACACCGGGACACAGAACCCTGCACAGATACCCTGCACGGACACCCTACAGACACCCGGGACAGACACCCTACAGACAGCCTGCACAGACACCCTGCACAGACACCTGGGACAGACCCTGCACAGATACCCTACAGACATCCTGCACGGCCACTCTGCACAGCCACCCTACAGACACCCGGGAAAGGGACACAGACCCTGCACAGACACCCGGGAGAGGGACACAAACCCTGCACAGCCACCCTACAGACACCTGGGACAGCCACCCTGCACAGCCACCGTGCACAGCCACCCTGGGGACACAGAACCCTGCACAGCCACCCGGGAGAGGGACACAGACCCTGCACAAAGGGACACGGAACCCGGAATGGCCCGGGATGAGCCCCTCTGCGGCCCCTCTGGGCAGGGAGAGGTGACGGTGCCATGTGCCCTTCCCTCCTCAGGTGCCACCCGTACATTGGACCCCACAACCCCGGACAGAATCCCATTCCCCAGTGGCACCTTGGGGCTCTCTTCTGCCTCTCCTGATGATGAAGGAGGATATTGGGTGGGGATGGAGGGTGTGAGGACACACACCAGGGCTCTGCAGGGCTGCTGCCTGCATTTCCCCGTGCTGCCCTTGGGTAATCCCTGCACACTGTCGCTGTTCCCACAGTTCCAGCCTGGGATGGACAAGGGCTGCTSAGCCATCTCCACAGCACACATTCTGCTGGATGGAGAGCCAGAGCAATGGGGGACAGGCAGAAACTCACTCTCCTTCCTGTCCWGGGGAACAAACCCAGCTCAGTAACCTGTGTCCCAGGCTGAGTGAGCACACACCGAGCATCACTCCGGGCTGGATGCAGGGAGGAGCAGCTCAGACTCCTGCTGAAACCAACAGCACAGTCAAACCACAGCACAGACGAGCAGGGTCTGCCACCTCACCTTCCCTGACAATTTCTGGGACAGGAGCAACTCTGATCCTTGGAGGCCTCTGAGAGCTCTCTGCCAGCAGGGCAGGCAGGGACAGACTTTGCATGGCACAGGGGCTTTACATTCACCCTTTATACTGAGAGACAGCACGGGGCTGAGCATTTACCCTGCACCTGCAGGGCTGTGGCACCACAGTGCTGTGTGTCCAGCCCACCCTGTCACAGAACCACAGACCCCAGCACAGCCCCACAGCCCCCAGTGCTGGCCCCAGCCAGGGCCTCAATTAGGAAGCTAAACCATCAACACTTCCATGGTTTATGGTAAAGCTGCAGATATCAACCCCCTTGAACACTTTTTGGCACCAGGGCTGGAGTAGGATGCCAGGGGGCACACGCCACCCCAGCACAAACTCCCAGTTAAACCCACGGTCCATTGGTGTGGAGTCAGAGCTGCCCTCAGAGCTGCACACAAACCCCACACCACTGCTCCTGCACAACCTTGCTGYGTCCAGGGCTGGCGGAGGGGGGAGGCGAGGGAAGAGGTGCAAAGGTCTCCTGCTTTAATAAATAACAGCGCTGGAATTCACAGCGGCTGTTTGCGAGGCACAGCTCTCCCCGCCCCCCGCCGTCCTCACCGGATTTACCAAAAAAAAAAAAAGGAAAAAAAATTAATCCTGTGCGATGACAAGCTTGGCTCGGCGTTCACTGTACATACTGTACCCACAAAGCTGGCTGCCTGCCAGGGACGGGCTGTGAGCCAGCACGACCATAACAAACATGAACCGTGAGCACCAGAGCTGGGGAGAGCAGCATCCTTAACCTGGGGGAGCAGCATCCTTAACCCCAGTGTTGGGGGAACATCCTTAACCCCAGTGATGGGGGAACATCCTTAACCCCAAAGCTGGAGGGAATAGCATCCTTAACCCCAGAACTGGGGGGACCATCCTTAACCCAGAGCTGGGTGAACATCCTTAACCTGGGGGAGCAGCATCCTTAACCCCAGAGCTGGGGGGAACATCCTTAACCCAGAGCTGGGGGGAACATCCTTAACCCCAGAGCTGGGGGAACATCCTTAACCCCAGAGCTGGGGGGAACATCCTTAACCCCTGAGCTGGGGGAACATCCTTAACCTGGGGGGAACATCCTTAACCCAGAGCTGGGGGAACATCCTTAACCCCAGAGCTGGGGAGAGCAGCATCCTTAACCTGGGGGGAACATCCTTAACCCCAGAGCTGGGGGAACATCCTTAACCCCAGTGATGGGGGAACATCCTTAACCCCAGAGCTGGGGGGAACATCCTTAACCCCAGAGCTGGGGGAACATCCTTAACCCCAGAGCTGGGGGAACATCCTTAACCCCAAAGCTGGGGGAGCAGCATCCCAGGGCCATCCCCCACAATCTGCTGCTGTCTGCAGCCACTCTGAGGAACTCATGCCTACCCAAATAGTGGTGGGATGAGGATGGGATCAGAGCTGGGTTTATTGACCCAAAAACCAGAAAGCAGCACCTGGCCAGAAGCAGCACACCCCCACCCCAGGAACAAGAGGCGTGGGGGGGTTGGGGAACTGAAAATGGGTGAAAAAAAAGATAAAAGTGTATAAAAGCATTTCAAATATAATACAGCTTCCCTGCCAAGCTACGTGCAAATAGCTCTGTGGCTACAGTTCCTGCCACCCCTCAAAGATCTGTCCCCAAAGCAGGAGGACAAGGACTCTCAACTGAGTCCAGGAGTCCCCGTCCATCTCCAGTTCTCCCATCAGACTGCCTGGACTGCACCCCACAGGAAACATCAGCTGACACGGAACTGCAGAGCACAAATCTTCCTCCAGTGCAGTGCTCCAGCCCCTATCTATTTAATTAAAGGCCCTGGAGCCTGTGAACCTGCTACTTGGATTCATTAGGCAGTTGAGGCCTAATTCTGCAGTTCTGCTAACGAACCTGGGGCCAGAGGTGGAAACAATGCTCAAGCTATGAGCAGGGCTGACCATGAGCAGCTGCGTGGCATGTAGAGTCTGTTATTCTGAGCTGCTTAGTCTGGAAAATATTTCCACAATTAAGGAATTGAAAACAAACTCCAAAATAGAAAATTTAAATAAATCAAATTACTGGGCACTGGAGAACAAGTTTGTAATGTGCTGCCCGGGGAAGGGTGCACGTGTCTGTTGAAGAGAAGTTGTGTGAGCTGGATGGCCACAGCATCCCTGGATGGACATGAGAGCAAACCCCAGCCCAGCCCCAGCCCAGCACCCCCTCCCAGCTCACCTGAATGAGCCAGCAAATGCATTCGCAGCCTCAAACTGTCCAGGAACCGCTTCCCACACAGCTCACATCCGTACGTCTTCATCCCACTGTGCAGCTTCCTGGGGGAGAACAAAGGAGGGTGAGTCCTGAATGGGGGAAAGGGACCCAAAACAGCACCAAAAACCACCTAGGGCTTCCTGCAGCTCCCAAAGCCAAAGCTGGGGCAGCACTGCAGGGAGGGCACGGACAGGGGATCCCGTGTGATTGCCCAGGGCTGAGGAGAAAACCCTCTCCCATCACTGCCAGTCATTGCTGCTATTGCTGGAGCCTTTCAATAAACCYGATAAATCTGAAATCTGCAGTTAAGGCAAAGTCTGTGTTGGCAAACTCCTTCCCCRTGCTCTGAGTGCTTTTGAAAAAGGCGTTGTACTCCAAAAAAAAACCCGACCACTTTAAGAGGTTGTTTGTGTGCATTTCTAACCAAATCCCAATTTCCATCCAAATTCAGCATGACACGAGTCACAAGCAACAAACACAACCAGCAGCTCACAAACAGGAAATGTGCCACTCAGTGTTTCCTGGCAGCCCCAGGTAGAGCGAGCTGCACCCGGGAGCATTGCACAACCTCTGAGCACAACACTGCCCACCCCAAAGTGTGCTGGGGCTGAGCATCTCACAGCCACGGGACAGGAGGGGCCCTGTGCCAGGGCACCAGCACAGCACAACCCCAGAAATGGGTGAAATGGGGGATACAGCACAACCCCAGCAATGGGAGACACAGCACAACCCCAGCAATGGGGGACACAGCACGACCCCAGCAGTGGTGCCACAGTGTCCAGACTCTCCATCACTGCCCACTCTTTGCTGTGAGCACACTGGTGCTCCATCCTTGGAGCTCTGGACCAAGCAGTGACCATTAACAATCAGTGTYAAAGGAGCACTGTCCGAGTCTACAACAAGCAATGAACCCCATCCAGTCCCATCTCACCCCAAGGCATTGCTGCTGTCCCTGGCAGCCTCTCCAGGCCCATCTTCCCTCCCCTTTGGGATCAGTCACTGCTCAGAAATGCAGAGATGCACCCTGACAGCCCCTGCTGCTAAGGGCACATGGAGGGACACAACGCCTGCAATGGGGGCTCAGTGCTTTATTTCACCCTCTCCACTGGTGACAAACAGATCCTTTGCACACCCACCTGGGTCAGTGCCTGACAGGCAGCCTGAGCCCCCAATGCATGGGCTGCTGCCTGCCAGCTCTCAGTCACTGTGAACCCCTCAGACCTGAGGCTGGGGAGGACTCGGGACGTGCAAAGTTTCACCATGGATGGTGTAAACAGAGAAGTTTTTGTGTGTTGAGGAGTAACACAGCCCATCGTGTGTGCCGACCTCTGATTGCAGCCACCATTTATCATCTCTCCGCAGCAGGACCGGAGCATTTCATTTGCATTGTTGCCAAAGACAAAACAGGACTGGTCCTGTCCAGGGCTGGATGTGGACGTTCTCATGGGAGAGCTCAGCCCCAGCTGTGCAGGATTGTGGGGATCATGCAACTGTTGTGCTCCAAAAAACGGCGTGCGTTACCTCCCCTGAGGTGTAGGTTTAATTGGTGCAAAGCTGCTGCTGCTCTGACTCTAAACAAGAACAACCCAAACTTCTGCAGAGAGTCAAGAGCCCCAGGCCATCCCTGCCCCATGGGGCTCAGGGGCTGGTACCCTAACCCTAAACCCTAACCCTAAACCCTAATCCTAAACCCTAAACCCTAATGCTAAACCCTAACCCTAACCCTAAACCCTAACCCCAAACCCTAACTCCTAACCCTAACCCCTAACCCTAACCCTAAACCCTAAACCCTAAACCCTAACCCTAAACCCTAAACCCTAACCCTAAACCCTAAACCCAACCCTAACCCTACCCTAACCCAGCCCTGCAGCCCACCCTGCAGACCCTGAACAGCAGCACGGGAAGGGTCGGAGCAGGAGCAGACCCCGTGATGTTCAGGGTTTAGGGTTTAGGGTTGCTCTGCAGAGCAGAAGGGAGACGAAAGGAGCAGGAGYTGGTTTCAATTCTCAACTTTGCTGTATAATGTAATTATTAATCAGGCTTGTCCTGAATTCACTGTGTCATAGCGGAGGATTAGGAGTCATGCACGAATTCAGGCCAAGAAGGTTTACAATCCAAAGGATTTATCCTCCTTGCAAAAATAAATAAAACACCAGCCTCCTGACAGGGCTCCGCTGCCAACGAGCAGCTCAATAAGTGACAACCTTCTCATTTTGCATTTTTAATTTGGGACATGCCTGTCACACTCCCTGGCTCGGGCTGCATTCGCTCCTGCACTTAACACTGGGTTCAAACCATATTGTCAGGAAGAGCAGAGCAAGCTCAGGGTCTGCACTGCCCCTTCTGAGGCCAGAATGCCCTTTCCCTGAATTACAGCCTAACTGGTTAATTAGTTCAAGTAAAACATGGAAGTTTGGGTTTGGTTTTTTTTTAAGTGAGTATCAAGGAACAGAGAAACAGAAGTCCAAATTTCCTTCCTCTGCATCTCCCAAACTTTATGGCAAACACGACCTCTTCTCCCACCTTCCAGGGCAGAGTGGGGAAAGAAGGGAATGAGGAGATCTCCAGCACTGCTGGTGCCAGGGCACCCTGGAAATCCTCACTGGCACCTGCGATGTCCCCAGTTCACATCCTCCCCTCATTGTTTCACGGGGCACCGGGGTGCTCAATGAGTAATTTACTTGCGATATCTCTATCAACAAATTTCAGCGACAACAAAAAGTTTTCCGCTGAGCGCCTGCCTCCAGGACGCTCTTATCACTCGCCATCTTGCACGGTCCCTTTCAACAAGGTCTGAAAGCGCTTTATCTGCTCCATTTCCCGGCAGCGAAATATGATTGAAATGTTCTATTTCTGCTCGCCGGATTAAGGAGATGTTGCAAAACTGCACAAAAACCTGGCAGATGTAAGCAAGGTATTATGGCTGCTCGGGCTGTTAAGATCTGAGGGGAAAGATCAATATGTGCTTCTGAAGTTGTGCCTCCAGAAAGAGGGGGTGGGGGAGTGAACGGCATTAAAACACATCCCAGTGCTGCCCAAACTCTGTGCCAAAAGATAAACCCTTCTTTATTATTCCAATCTGAGGCTGAAACGGTGCTGCTTTCTCCTCCAAGCTCCCCACAAGCTCATCAACTGAGCAGGTGCCCATGGGATGGAGAGCAAGCGGGAAAAGTGCCTTTTTTTGCAAAAAGAGGGTTTTCCTCCAGTTCCCACTCAATGACCCACTCGAAGCCATGGAAATGAAGCCACTCAAAGGCTCCAGGTTGTGAGATGTCATTGGGGGATGCTCCCACAGCGAGGATGGCCCAGGTGATGAGGATGCCCAGGACACCAAGSGTGCCCATGGCACAGAGTCCCAGGGCTGGATCCGACCTTCCCGAGCCATCCCAGAGGAGGGCTGGGCTCTGCAGGCGGAATGGGAACCCAGGGACACACCCTCCCCTCCCAGCCCCGGCAAACAAAAGCCGGGCCAGAGGTGGCCCCTCGCAAGCTGCCGGTAATTAAAAAGGCCTGTAAATGCCCCACAAAAAGCACTTCAAAGGGATGGTGACTCCAGCGAGACTGCGTGGTGTAAAAATTACGAGTTTTCCCCACAGGGTGCTTTGTGTGAAAAGGCCAGGGCCGGTGGCAAACACCACTGGCCACTCCTGAGGGATGCAGGGGACTGGCAGAGCATCTCGGGGTACATAGAGATGGAGCATCCTGAGGTGTGGGGGCAGCCCTGGTACCCAAAGAGCACTGCAGTGTCCCACTGCCACCACAGGCAAATCTCTGCTCTGCTCTGCCTGCTTAAACCCTGCCTAAAGCAGCCTTCTCGTACCCCAGCCCCTCCTCACCACCCCTTTTTGGAAGCGGAGGAGACCCCCGCCCCTCCCCTCCCCTTCCTCCATGCTGAACGAGACGCATGGCTCCTGGCCATTTGATTACTTTTAAGTGTGTATTTTCCCCCTCAAACAGAGTGAATACAATGGTTAGGAAATTTGACAGAAAACTATTCCAAGCCATTTATTGCCTTAATGCGCACCTTTGTCCAACAGGCAGTTTTGACAGGAGCGATAAATTCCAAATTTATGTCAACAGAGCATATGTTGAACACCTCATTTCTGAGCTAAAGCGGCATGCTGCCCCATAAATCACCCTTCTGTTTGAAATGAAAGTAGATTACGGGCCCATGTTATTGAGCAGTTAGAGCCATAGTCATATAAATCAGAACTTTTAACTGCAGGCGATCCGTTCCTCAATTAACCAAAGGGCACTTTGTCATCTGCGGGCCAGGGCACAGCCTGGCAGGGTGGGCACGCCAGGGGAGGGGAGAGCCCTCGCTGCCCTGGAAAGGGACTGTGCAGAGGGGCTTTGGTCGGTACCTGCTGGAGCAGAGAGCCCTGAGACACAG
>NW_026623614.1:346211-347514 GCF_030028575.1 Malurus melanocephalus
TTCCCTGCTTTGTCTCCCTGCAGCTCCAGGGATGCCAGGCTGTGGGAGCAGTGGGTGCTGTGGGTGCTGTGGGGTGGGCAGAGGCTGTGGGGTCAAAGATGCTGTGGGGGCTCAGCCCCATGGAGCAGCTCACGCCCACACGACTGTCAGGGCTATAAAAAGGTTCAGACACTAAGTATTTCCTTTCCTATAAAATATTCATTGCTGCACACGAGTGCCAGGGAGCACAAACCTCCAGCGGTTCTAACTTTGTGCCGCAGCAATAATGGAGTTTTATGGGAGCTTTCTGATTTTATTTATCCCGGGCTGTAACGGCGGTGCCCTGCCAGAGGCTGTGATGCACTCCACACCAAACCAGGACCTGCGCCGTTTGCATTCCCCAAAAGCCCTCCCTGCCACCCCATTCCCAACGGATCTCCCTTTCCTGGGTAAATCAATATGAAATGGATGCAGCCCCAATCTCTTTGATCAAGATCAAGGCAGTGGTGCCACATCTCGTTTGCAGTGGGGACAGAGCAGGGAGCCAAGGTCAGCGGGCACCGAGCGCTGCAAACCCCACACACCCCAAACCCAACGCTGGCACCACASCTGAGCTGCCCAGAGGTGATTTTGGGGATTTTTCCCTGATGTGGTGATTTACAACACTCTGGGCCATGGTCCCAGAGCTCGGCTCCTGCTCTGCCCTCAGCTCCAGSCTGCTGGATTAAAATAGCAGGGACAGCTATTAAGGGCACGGGAAAGGGGGAAGGGAGCCGAGACCTTCCTTTCGCTTTAATAAATTAAGAAAAAAAAACCCAACAACAACAACAAAAAACCTGTCCTCAAACCACCAGTGCTGTTAAAAATAAACAAATAAATAAATAAATCTTACAGGAGCTGGAAATAAAGATTTTACTATTTCTGAAGTTTTTAATATAAAATGAAACCCCAAATAAATAACCAGAGGGAGGGGACAGCTATCAATAGAGAGCACAGAAATTCCCTGTGTACAATATTTACACTCACCATGAACTAATTGATGAGCTCAAAGCAGATGCTGTGGAGTGACATCATTTCAGCACGATGATGCCAAGCACTTCCCCTTTGAAAAAAGCCAAGGAAAGGACCCTGCTGTCCTTCCTCACCTGACACAGAACCAGCCCACAAACACCAAACTTACAATTCCAATCTTTTTTTAGAGCCTGCCCACAACAAAAGTGAACCAATGCTGCCAAAGGACAGGGACTCTCCCAGCTCTCTGCTGTCCTGGGCAGAGCACGTGTGGCAGCATTTCCCATCCACGGCTCCCAGCATCTCACCAGAA
>NW_026623614.1:348468-350464 GCF_030028575.1 Malurus melanocephalus
GGCATCGGCTGAGCCGACGTGACACGGGTGTCAGAGCGTCAGGAGAGCACGGGCGGAGCTGCCTCTCCAAAATCATAAAGATCCCCACAAAACAGCAAAGTGACCTTCGCACCGAGTACATCTGCCTCAGCAGCAGCAGYGTGATTATGCAGATGTTTTGATTCCTAATTCAGAAATAATAAGTGGTTCACAGATTCCAAGTTTAAAAATATATTCGTCATTTGGTTTGCGTAGCAGCACGTGTGCCACTGGAGCACCAGCAAAGTGCTGGTCKTGGCCACTTCTCCTGACCTTCAGGATGGTTGGGACCCGGGGCTCTGAGCAGCCTGGACCATGGGGGATGGCCCAGCCCATGGCAGGGGTTGGAGCTGGATCAGCTTTAGGGKCCCTTCCAACCCAAACCATTCTGGGATTCTGTGACRCATTCAGMGTGCGTTGGATGCTTTCCAGAGACACCAGGCCTGGGATGGTTCAGGCAGCATCATCCTGCTGCTCCCAGGGAAGGGGAGCTCGTAGCCCCTGAAGCCCCAAAAAATGGCAAAAGTCCCCAGAGGGCCAAAAGCAGGGAGGCAGGGGAAAGTGGATATGCTATCGGGGTGCTGGAGCACACAGCAGCTTAAATGACGGGGAGAATTTTAGGGTAGGGGGAATTTTGTTTYAGTTTCTGCTCTCTTTGATGACCTGACCACAGGGCTAAGGCTGGGCACACATCAGGAACAGGGTGGCACCCACAGAATGGGGTTGGGATGGGCTGAGGAGCTGCTTCCCCACACTGAACTCCCCTTCAGGGAGCAGGAACAGTCCCAGGTGCCAGATGGATCAATCCATGGCCTGGCTGCTCTGTTCCATGAGGGGGCCGTGCCTCCCACCCCTCAATCCCTGTGGAGGTGCTGACCATGCTGATCCCCTCCCTGTCCATCCCTGGTTCTGCCCTGCCTCACCTGCCCGGGAGCTGCAGCCAAACAAACCACAAACCTCCCYCACGAGCAGCCCAGATCCCGAGCAGTTTTATAAGGTAATCAAATATGCAAGAGATTCAACAAACTAATTTCAAGCACACACCTGGGGTCCTCTGATAATGTCGGTTGTGCCTATACAGCACAGGGATTAAAATTTCATAGAGTCATGATTTCATCAGTCGCTAAACTACAAAGGATTAATTAACAGCCAGGGAAGAGCTCATGGCTTGGAAATACAGTCTTAAAGAAAATATCTATCTTGGCTCTCCAGATGTCAGCACAGAGACGAATAAAGCTTTGATGAAAACACTTTCTTATTATTAGCAACTCCAAAGTGTTGTGTTTTTGCAGCTGAAATTAAGGATGCCCAATTCCAGCCTGCCACTGCCTGGACCTGTGCACAGTCGTGTGCCCTTTGAAGAGCTGCTTTGGGCTCCTGGGATTGACTGTCTGGCACACCCCAGGTTTTGTGCCATATTTTGGGATGGGCAGAGACACCTCCCGTGCAGGCAGAGGGTCTCACCTKTGCTCTGTGCTCACCAGCTCCCAGAGAGTCTCCCAAAATACTCCTCATGCCTGCTGGGCCTCAGAAGTTTGGGAATGAGAACGGGTGACGGCCCCAGCTCTGTCAGTGCAGGTGGGGAGCAGCAGCACATCCTCCCTTCCCGGGAAGATGAATTAGGGAGCTGCCAGCGAGGGACAGGCGCAGCAGCCCTGTTGCTGTACAGGGGCAGTGGAGGTGGCTTTGATTGATGAAACTCCAACGCTGGGCTGTGCTCAGCCCTCCTGTGCCAGGAGAGATGCCCTGGAAAGGCTGGAACGTGGTGCTCCACTCGGATYGCCCCAGTCCCTCCCAGCACTGACTGCTCAGCGCAGTGCCCAGGTCTGCACTGCCTCCTTAAGACTTCCCAGTATGGAAAAAAACTAATTATTTCCAATTACAAATTGGGGAATGAACATTATGCACCTTGTCAAGGCAGCAGATTAAGATATCTGCACTGCACCGGGCTTTGGGGAGAGCTGGAATCACACTGGAA
>NW_026623614.1:351114-365367 GCF_030028575.1 Malurus melanocephalus
CTGCCCACCTTCCCCTGCACTTTTACCCTCCTGCACCCCTTCAAGAGCCGGTGCACCCACAGCAAGACGCCGCCTCAGCTCTCCATAATTAGTTTTGCTCAGCCTACATCATGTTTTGCTGAAAAATAAACAAATCCCTCCCGGGCAAGCCAAGCTCGGAGCGGGACGCCAGCACTGACAACACTCTCCACTCCCCGTGGCCCCGGCCAAGAGTACGCCGTGTCCCGAAGGCGGGCGGTGCTGAGCCATCCTGGCACCGGGGAACCTCCCCAAGGAGCTTTGCTCACCATTAATTCATTTATGAGCAGCCTCACCCCCTCCCCAACATGCACAACAGGTTTCATGCAAATTCGGGAGCTTTTAAATTATACCGTTAATGAAAGCAAATAAAGGCAGTTAAAAGGCAATTTGCTCAATTGGTGTTAATATTTAAGCACAGCATGTGCAAAAACGAGATCGCAGAATTTGGTTTTTCCATGAGAAAACTTTTGGTCCCGACTTTCCTGAAGAAGGATGGAGCAGGGCAGTGAATGCTGTGCCCCGAGTCAGGTCAGGAGCCCCTTTGGCACCACCAACCCCTCTGTTTGTTGAGGAAATGCCCCCTCTGTGCCCCAACAGCTCCACAGTCACCACAACATCRGCAATTCCTGCTCTRCCAAGGGATGCAACTGCCACCCCTYGCACACCAGCATCCTCAGTGCCTCCCTGCAAAACTTTCCAGAGTGCACAAAACAGGGACAGTGGAAGCTCTGAGCATCCCCTGCACCTGAGGGACTCGAAAAACCAGTGGGAACTGGGGCATGGGCAGAGCTGTCCCCAGTGTCACCCCCARCACAGCCCCAGTGCACCCCCGGCTCAGCAGGGCACTGCCCCTAAACATAAAACCCAAACACACTGGAATTGCAGTGCCAGGACAAAGCACAGCCAGGACAAAGCACAGCCAGCCCGAGCTGCCCCGGGGTACCCGAGGCACAGCACCCCTGCCATGCACAGTCTGCCCATTGCTCCCCTTGTGATGCCACAACGGTGTCAAATCCTTACAGAAAACTGAAAACTGTGACCTGGCACCGATTCACYGCAGGCAAACGTGGCTGACGCTGTCCCTGGGCTCGGGGCTCAGCGYTTACCACACTCTCGCATAAATTCGCTTTCAAAACAGGAGCTGCCGGTGAATGAGACCTCCRTTTCTAATGGTTGGAAATATTTTGTACACTCTGCTGCTCCCTCTGTACCCCTTTGTCRGGGCTGAGGGCTGGCGGCTAAAGCGGGTACCAAAAGACCATCTGTAGCTGCCGTCTTTACAGAGAACTTTAAATAGGGGGATGAATGAGCACAGGAATTAATGAATGATAAAGCCGTATGGTCCCAGTCAGCCTCCTACGCTGGGATGTGGCATTCAAACCCTCCCAGCCTTCTGCCACAAAGAGAGGTTTCTAAGCTACAAAAAAAGGGGGGGAAATACAGGGAGGGGTGGTGTGTGCAAGTTTTTAACAACAAATCCAGGACTTGCCTCCAGGCTCCCACCCGGTTYCCCTGYGCCAGGCTGRGGGAAAGGCACGTGGGAGAGAAAAACGGGGAGAAAAATTTCTCCAGAGCCACCTGCAACTCCCCTTAGTGAGGAGCAGCTCTGGGCTGTGATGGGGATGCTGAGGGCACCCCAAACTCTCACACCAGTGAGGGTGGGCAGGTTTTGGGTGAGATGCCTGAGCTGACTCTGCTGCATCCACTTTGCCAGCCTTTACAGCATCCCCCCCATCCATTTGGGACAGCCTAAAGATGCCTGGTACAAATTAAGGAACCTGGAAAGGGGTCAGAGTGAGGATGGCCATAGAAGCACTGACATTAGAAACCAGCTCTACCAAAAAAAACGGTAATGAAGATAAACCCAAGACTGAAGGAACAGAAACGAAGCCTGGTCGTCAGTGCCAGAGAAAAGATGCTCCAGCTCATGGTGCTGCTGGCTGGAGAACAGCAGGCAACATCCAGGAAAAGACAAGGACATGGGGAGAAGAGCTGCTGCTGCTTATGGAGGGCTCCTGACAGCCCAGGATCAAACACTCAAATCCTGTTCAACAATTGGGGGCTGCTGGGAGGGAACATTTGWCTCCAAAACACCCCAGAAGAGGCAGAGGGAGTGCGGTGTAGCACTGGAACGTTTCTTGTGTTTTAAAAGCTGTCATGTGTAAAGCATTAGTGGTTTTGAAATTGCATTTCCAAGTTAATTAAATGGCCAATCTTTCATACATAAAAAGTGAAAGCAGACAATCAAAAACTGGAGAAGAGGAAGTGCCTTTTTGGAGCAGGGTGCTGCCTCTCCATCCCAGCACCTGACCCGAAGGAGCCACTGTCTCCAAGTGCCAGGGAGGCTCTTCACTCCAGAATTCAGCATCCCCAGACTCCACACGGGCACTGCACTGAGCCATCCCATGYGTTTGTATTCCCACAGGAGCTGCCCATGCTCCATTCAGGATTTCCTCTGTACAGGGACATTCACTGGCTGCTGGAGAACACCCTGCAGTTATCTCTGCTGCAGTAAAACAGCGACCTTCAGTTTTAGGCAGGAGCTAAAGTTCACCATCGATTGGACCCACCATAAGCTGTTGATAATTACTATTATCTCTGAGTTAATCTTGTGAGAGGGCCAACAGTTTTATAAAAACCTTGCAMGCTGTATCTTTTACCTCCCAACTTCATATCTGGGTCAAAAAGTCAATTACTGTGGTTTGCTGAGTTGGGATTTCAAAAAAAAAAAACCCTGTTTACGTCCCAAAGATGCAGTGGTGCATGGGGATGTGAGCAGCACCCGGCCTTGTGTGGGTAAAGCACCCAAACTCTTGGGCTGGGCAGTGAGGGAAGGGTTTTCCCAAGTCAGGGCTGTCCCAGTTTGTGAGTTGAGCTGGGCTGGGGCAATCCTGAGCCTGGGATKAATCCTGAGCTCTCTGTGCCACACTGGGAGCACTCAGTCCCTGCCTCGTGCCTCGGGGGCTTTGAAGGTGCCAAACCTCACCCTCCAAGTGCTGTGTGTGGGCAGCTCCTCCATTTGTGCCTGGGGTGCACAAAATGAGTGTTTAAACCCCGGGGTGCACAAAATGAGTGTTTAAACCCCAGGGTGCACAAAATGAGGGTTTAAACCCCGGGGCTCTGCTCCCACCCCACCCGTGCAGGTCCAAGTGGAAGCAATGCAGAAGTGCCCAAGACTGATGGAGCTGTGACCCACACTGATCCTGCTGCCTCTGCAGGTGGGCAGATATCACAAATATCACCTCTGCTGTTATTCCACCACCCTTACACCATGCTGCCAGGCAGCTCTGGCAACAYCTCGCTGGGGGAGCACAAAAATCCTTCAGAGCTGCTGCAGCCCCTCCCRAGAGCAGCCCCGGCCCGGGGAGCATTGCTCAAGTGCTCGGCAGGCAGGTGTCATAAACAAGCAGGCACATGGCAAACACATCGATTTCCTGGAGCTTATCGCGCAGCAACCAGTGCTCAGTTACCAGGCTACTTTAATATGTAATTTACTGCCAGGAGGAGAGCGGGGCTGGGATATTTACTGGGGATGGACGGGAGGTGGAAGGTGTGAGTAGGAGGGAGGTACGGTGTCTCCTGCCTCCAGCCATCCTTAGTATTTTCTAACTATTAAAAATATCCCAACCCCTCAGTGCTGCGATGGAGTGTTTACACAGATGTCATTAATCTTCTTCTGCAACTGTTTACGCTATGAAAATATAGTCTCAGCTGCCCGGGCTCTCCATCTCCTTCATTTAAATTCAGATGCTTAATTTCTGTCAAAACAGAGCCCACCAGAATTACCTCCATCCATTTCTGGTGCTCAACTCGCCTCATCATCTGAGAACTGCCTGTCAGAGTGGGGAGGGACCCGGTGGGAGCCTGGAAAAGGGGTGGAGTGGTGGCACTTCCAAGGTGGCATTTCCAAGGTGGCATTTCCAAGGTGGCATTTCCAAGGTGGCATTTCCAAGGTGGCATTTCCAGGGTGGCACTTCCAGGGCTCCTCCTCTCCCTCCACGGGACCAACACGAAACCAAGAGCAAAGCCAAGCTGAGATAAGGAATGGGGATGCTCGCCCTGGCTCAGCACCTGCACTGCACCTGCCTGGGAAGGATTTTTGGCAGCCCCAGCCACCAGCAAGGTTTTGGTGTCTCCCTCCTGACCCTGCCCTGCACCCCGAGGCATTGTGCAGATGTGATCCTCAGGGAAATCCTGGGATCCACGGGAGGCTGATATTTTAAACATGATGTTGGCATGATATTTTAAAAATCCTTCTTGTACAGTGCCTCTCAGTAGATCTTTTGGAATTTACAAGATAAATACTGGTAATTTGATTCTTATCTTCTTTAAATCCAATTCTAAGGCAATTCTGTGTAAAGGACACTAATTATAGCCCAAGGGTAAAGAAAAGGTAACCCATCAGCGAGAAGACACTGGAAACATTTAAAGGGGTAACGTTTAAAGGGGTACAGGGCACTAAAAAGTTAAATAGATTTCAAATCTGCTCTTGCAAGAACAATAATTTGTTGGGTGCAAACGACACTCAGCACCGTTCCTGCTCCCGTGGGCAGCTCAGTGCTGCATCCACCTCGCTCTGCACMTCTTTTTGGGATTGCAGAGCCAGGCTGGGACAGGCAGCAGGGCAGGGACCGGCCCAGTCTGTGCCCAGACAATCAGGATGCTTTTCACCCTCATTTCCCTTTAGTTACCAAGGAAAAGGCAAAATTTGTACACACAGGGAAATGTGACCAGCAACAGACACTGGAAATGGCAAAACCATCATTCCTTAGTGCAAATATTAGGAATTTTCCAACACACAGCCCTAAACATGGGATATTCTACCTCCAAAACACGTCTGGAGGCCAGGAGCCCCCACATCTCCAACCAGTCAATGTTTCCCTGTTCACTGCTGAAGAGAACTCTGAGAGGAGGAGGAGGAGGAGGAGGAGGAGGAGGAGGAGGAGGAGGATGGAGGGCAGAGAGCAGTGACCACACAGCACAGCCTGAACATTACAGCACCTATAAAATAATAAAACCCCAAGGCTGGGATGCAGAGCCAGGATGGGCTAGAAAATGATGCAGGAAGAATCAAAGGGATTTGGCAATCCAGACAGACTCGTGTTTAATGAGAGCTGCAGGCTGTGGTTCTGCAGGCATTAACACCCATCGTTCCCATCCCTCCAAAGCAGACACRGGCACTCCCTTCAGCACGGTGACACTGCAGCCAACTCATGTGTGACCCCAGCAGCCAGGGCAGCGCTGTGGCAGAGGTGACCACAGTAATTGAAAATACACGTGCTGCAGCCTGGAGCACAGGGGCTGCTCAGCAGCAACCCCGGGAACAGCAGGTGACAGCGGTGGCACCGGGACRGTGACMGTCACGGGCACACGGGGAATCYGTGAGGCAGCGTTGGAGCAGCAGAGCCACAGCCCAGGGGCACAGGGTCCCTGGGCAGGAACAGGAGCAGAACAGGAGCAGGAGCAGTTCTTGTGGGCTCGGGCACCTCGGTCCCGCAGCACGGCACGTGCCATCCTCGGGGGTGCCCATCTCTGTGCCCCCAGGGACGCTCATCTCTGTGCCCCCTCACTCAGCCCCCCAGCACCACGGTGCCCTCCTGTGCCATCCTTTTCCCATCCTCTGGCCGGGCACAGTGGTCGGGTCCCTCTCTCTGTGCCAGGTCCAGCCTGAGCTCTCCCCCCAGCCATTCCTGCATCCACAGCCCCCCAGCTCCCCCAGCCCCGTGCCCGCTGGTCACAGCCCCCGCCCCAGGCAGCCTGACACAGATCCCACCCTGCTAAATAATGCACGGGCCAGTGCTCACTGCTGCCAGGGAACCGCAATRAACATTTCTGCACTGCTTTAGTTAGGTCGGGTTTAACACTGAGGGAAGAGCTGCCTCCAGCTACAGGGTCAGAGAAGCCAGAATCAATACAAGAGCTTTCATCCTGAGATCTCAGTGCCCTCCCCAGATCCGTGGGCAGGGCTGGGCTGGGCTGGGCTGGGCTGGGCAGGGCTGGGCTGGGCTGGGGCAATCCCACAGGCAAGACTGGGACATCCCCTGGCAGGATTGGGGACATCCCCTGGCAGGATTGGGGACATCCCCTGGCAGGACTGGGACATCCCCTGGCAGGATTGGGGACATCCCCTGGCAGGATTGGGGACATCCCCTGGCAGGACTGGGACATCCCCTGGCAGGATTGGGGACATCCCCTGGCAGGATTGGGGACATCCCCTGGCAGGATTGGGACATCCCCTGGCAGGATTGGGACATCCCCTGGCAGGATTGGGGACATCCCCTGGCAGGATTGGGGACATCCCCTGGCAGGATTGGGGACATCCCCTGGCAGGATTTGGGACATCCCCTGGCAGGATTGGGGACATCCCCTGGCAGGATTGGGGACATCCCCTGGCAGCCCCGGTGCTGCTCCACTCTCGGTTCTGCTGGCTCAGCACCTGCGGGCTGGGAGCTGCCCGTGCCCTGGTTCCCACCACAGCACCCATTTCCTGCAGCCCTGTCCCACACGCAATCTTCCCCCCAACCGCCAGAAATGCAAATCCCGAATTCCCCCAAAAAACCCCAACCGAGTGCTGCTGTTCAATCAGTGTGATGGTGAAGGGAAAGGCTGCCGGAGGCACAGCAAAGCCAGGATGGCCTTTCCCCATCCTTCATCCAAGCAGAAAACAGGAACCTGGGAAACAAAACCACTTGTTTTTCACTTTTCTTCCACTGGAAATGTTTTCATCCAARTTAAAATGTTCCTGAGATGATTCCAGGTTTTCTGCCAGTCTCATTGCACGCTRCTGTTCCCACCAAGGCGACACATGACAGAGAAAGCACGGGCAGCGTGGGCAGAGCTGTCCCGAGAGCTTTCAGTGTGACAAACACCTCTGCTCGGTGCTCCCATTCACGGGAGTTCCCTGCCCCACGCTCGGCACTTGGGGTCTGTTCTGCGAACAGGGGGAAGGAAGAGAGAGAAGAGGAAATCACCCGGTTCCCCGTGAAAACAGCAGAACGCCCCGGAGGGAGGGCGGGAGGTGCAGAGGGTTTCGGTTCTGAGCTGTTTCACGGAATGGGGCCCGGTGTGTGGGACAGGGACTCTGCTGTGCCCCCAAAGGACCCAGCCCGGGCTGTGGGGAGCGTGGCAGAGCCGGGGGGGCGAGGGGCAACGAGCTGTGGGCACTGCACAACGCCAGGGCCTCGTCCCTCAGGGTGCCTTGTCCATCGTCCATCGTCCCTCGTCCTCTGTGTCCCGTCCCCCGTCCCTCATCCCCCGTCCCCCATCCCTCATCTCTCCCACCCCAGCCCATTTGCTGCAGTTTGCCGCTGTGGCCGCAGCCGTGCCCGGCTCAGATCAGATCTGTCCCCACACTGCAGGATTCACACACTCTGAGAGCCACTGAATCCTCTCTGCACGGAGATCCCCTCTGTGCATCCTCTCTCAGGGAGCTCTTTCCTGCTGCAATTTGCAGTCCTACCCCAGACCTGTGATCACAGAATGGATTATATTGGGAGGGACCCCAAAGTCCATCTCATTCCACCCCCTGCCATGGGGACACCTCTACTACCCCAGACTGCTCCCAGCCCTGTCCAGCCTGGCCTTGAACATCTCCAGGGATGGGGCAGCCACAGTTTTTCTGGCACCCTCCCAGGTAAAGGTGATGCCTGAGCCCACAGCCATCTCTGTTCTGCAAGAGAGCAAACCCTGAGAAACCAAGGGAACAGCCAAAGACATGCAGGGAAATCTGGAAGGCAATGAGCTGTCCCAAAAGCCTTGTGCTGCCATGCACGGGCACTTYCAAGTAGGCCTGCTGGGGTTTTGGTTGAGTTTTTTAAACAGCCTGTGCTGTGGTGAAACTGGATTTCTTGGAGTTGTAACCTTCCTGGGTTTACTCTGTGCATGCCAAAATTAGTACAACCTGTCCCTAAATACCATAATAAAAACCACGTAGTAAGCGCTTTGCCTTTATTTATGTCAGCGCTGGTTTCAAAGAGGATGAATCATGCTTCCTCCTTAGCACTTCTTTCTAATATGATTTACTATAAATAATGCGTGGAGAGAAGAACAAGAGAAGGTGACCAAGGGCAAAGCACGTGGAGCCCAGCACCATCTCCAAACTCCATGAGAAAAGCATAAAAGCACACCCAGAGTTATGATGGACTGACAAACCACATGTGGGTTGTAACAGGTGCAGTACCTGGTGTGGAAATCACAGAATATCCTGAGCTGGAAGGAACCCAAAAGGATCATCAACATCCARCTACTGGCACTGCCCAGGACAGCCCCAAAAATCCCACYATGTGYCTGASAGCATCCAAACACTCCTGGAACTCCAGCAGGGCTGGTGTTTGGGAATCACAAAGGTTGGGAAGGACATCTGAGAGCACTGAGTCCAACCATTCCCCCCGCAGTGCCAAAGCCACCACTAAACCRYGTCCCCAAGTGCCACCAGGACATGTCCTTTGAAACCTCCGCTGGTGATGGGAATTGCCACAGCTCGAGGCTGTGGGTTTTTTTGAGTTTCTCTTTGTTTTTACACTCAGTCAATGTTTCCCTTCTTTATAGGTCACCAAGGTGAGAGCAGGATCTTCCTCCCCACCACAAGCTGCTGATGGAAGGTGTATTTTTCCCAAGAAGGGGTGCACAGATCCCCTCAGTGGGTATGGCAAACGCTGCCCGTGTGGCACCCAGAGCTGTCCCCGGGCTGCAGAGAGGCAGCAGCTCCTCACACAGCTCTGAACAGAGCAGGGGTTATCAGCCCYGCTGATACACACCGATAACAGCCCATCTCCCCGCTGACACGCKCACAAAGCGGGCGTTTAACGCTGATTTATGGAGGCCGGGCTGCTCGAGCCGGGCTTTGCGCGCCTGTGCCTACGTGGAGAAGCCTTTCCTCAATCGCACAGCGCCGGCTTGTTTGCTAAACAACGTGCCAATAAAACAGCAATGAGACAAGGGAGGCCGATGGAAACCTGAACCAGCACAGCAGGGCGCGTATCCAACCATAATCTACTTAAAATCAGTTAAGAACACTACAGCGAAAATGATCCGGGCGGCCCTGGCCCCCGGCCAGCCGTGAGCCTGAGCCACAAACGCTCATTCCCGCAACCCCAAATTTGGGGCAACGCTCCCTTCTTCAGCTGCAGTCACCTCTTGCCAAAAAGAGCAATCCCTTTTTTGTGAATGACATGGCCAACAGTGCTTGTGCTCTGTCGAAGGTGCTGCTGCTCTGCCGTCAGTGCAGACATTACCCAAAGCACTGCCAACGCAAACCAGAGCGTTCCAAACCCAAATGGAGTGGTTCAGGCACGCCTCAGCCTGGATAAAGCTTATCCAGAATGGACACTCAGGTGATGCTCCTGAACACCCCACAGCAGTCTGGGCTTGAGCCTGGGAACMAAACTAGATGTCACAACTGCACTGGAAACTTATCGGGCAACGTGAAAAGGTGTCTGGCCACACACAGACCCCCTGCCATGTCTGCATTTATTCCAAAGGATGCACAAACCTTTCCCTGTTGCTTATAAGAATATGTCCTGTTTGAAATTCCCTCAGTGCCATCCTCCCTGTTCCAGCCGGTTCTTGTCACACCACCCATCTCCACCAGGCTCTGTCCAGGGCAGCAGCTGCAGATCCCTCCCAGCAAAGGAGGGAGCGATGCCCCGTGCAGGACTGATCCCACCATAAAGYGCTGAGCCAGGCTCAGGGGGAAGAACCCCTCGCTGGCAGAGTGACACAAGCCAGGACTGCCGGGTGAGGGGGAATGAATGGAATAGGCTAATTTACACAGGAAGTGAGCACTTACCAGACCCTTCATCCCAACACACAAAACCCTCTGCCATATCTGGAAGCAATTACACCCAGTTAACATGATCTGCCTGCCACTAAAATTAACTGCAAACAGAAATATTTTTCACTTTTGCAACAGGAGATGCCATGGCCCCGTGTTTGGCTGCCGGGAAATATTTAGTAATTACTCATTTAAAGCCTCTCTTGAAACTGTCAAGGGGGGTGGGGGGGAAATAAAAGAAAAATCTTGCTAATTGTGGGCAAAAAGGAAAATGCAGATCATTTTACTCTATCCAAGTAAAACAGATTTACAGAGCAGTGTAACTAAAGAGCCAACATCCCGCAGAAGTGGGGAAGATTGCGGGAGTGCTCTGTCCAAAAGCCCAGGCCGTTCTGCACTGCTCCCATTCTCCACAGGGAAAGGGAGAAAGGGGGGACAGAGTCACCCCTGAACCAGCACAGGCTCTCTGTGGGGCCCTCTGTGCAGCTGAAAAGGCACTTCAGCCAACATTTTAGCCAAGGTGTAACTGAGGATGCTCTGCAAATCTCACCGAGCTGCTGCAGCAGCAGCCAGCTCTGGGGAAAAGGCACCCAAGTGCCCTCAGCAGGGCAGGTTTAATGATTTGGGGTCCCAGCCCTGCAGCCGATGGTGTCCTGGATCTTGGGAATGGAGCGGTGCTGGGGAAGGGGCTGCACCCCAGGCACAGGGCAGGCAGTGACCCCAAMACCTCCCAGAGCTCCCTCTGCAAGGTGTCACAAACATCATGGACAGAGTTATCATGGGCAGGGGGAAACAAACAAACAAACTAACAAATAAATAAATAAATATTTAGAAATAGGTGTTTCTGATTTCTGATAGAAATAGGTGTTTCTCCCTCTGCAAGGTGTCACAAACATCATGGACAGAGTTATCATGGGCAGGGGGAAACAAACTAACAAACTAACAAATAAATAAATATTTAGAAATAGGCGTTTCTGATGGGAAAGCTTTGCTTTCAAATGTGCTGCATGCGTAACTAAACTGATGCAGAATAATGAATGGAATAATGAATGGAATAACGTGGAAGCCAAAGGGGGCTTTTCCCCCTCTCCACACTTGGAGCTGAATATGGAAATGGTTAAGTCACCCACTGAATAAATCAAAAGTTCAAGGCTGCAGCATACCATGTGGCATTCCCCCTGTGCCCATGACAAGAACCAGAGAGCCCCCGAAATCCCAAGCATCCTGCGCGGGGTCTGGGCCAGCGCTCACAGGTTACACGCTCGGGGTCAGCGCCGTGGACCTTAGCTGCAACATTCATTTCCTGAGCGGGGCACGTCCCCCTGCCCATAAAGCTAATCAGAGCTTCCTCGCCCGGCTGCCCCGCGCTGCAGCCCGGGAACGCTGGTTCCCATTAGCCCCTTCTGATGCCAGGTGCTGCTAATAAGGGCCAGCAGCGAGAAACGAGAGCTGCCAGGTCATCCTCGGGCTCTGGAAGTAATCACGGGCAGAGTTTGGGGGGCTGCTGCCCCGGCTTTGCCTTCCCTCCCCTCCTGCTTGCCGTTTTTCCACCTTATTTTAAGGTTTAAATTGCAGCGGAACATGAATTGGCGAATGCGTAAAATAAAATAAAAAACAACTAGTGTATTCGGCCACCAAAATTAACACTAATAACATCTCACAAAGCACTTGGGATCCGATTTATCACGTTTATTGCTTTAATGGTACGCTGCATCTGTTTCTCACTGTGACACGCCGAGCAGTGCCAAGGTGCCTAATGGCATTAACAGCACAACGCTCGGCTAATCCAGGTGCAGGCACAGGAGCTGAGCCTGCCAGAGAAGAGCCAAAGGCTGGATCCTCAAGGGAAGCTGCAGTTTTCCCAAGAAGGAGAATTTCAAATCAGTGCCTGGCCCCGAACACTGCTGCAGCTTTGCTGTCCTTCCATGGGAAAAGAGGACACAAATGTGGAGTTTGTCCATGGGGGCAGAGTGATCCTCCTTCCTTACCCCTTCCTTAAATCCTCCACACACACATCTTTAGCTGCCAGCTCAGCCACGGAACCTCAAAATGCAGAACAAACCCGACAGTTGGCACGGAGCTTTCCCCAAGCTATGCCCCTGTAAGACAGTGAGGACAAACATCTTCCCCACAAAACCACCCCACGAGCAGCATTCACCCCGCTGGTCTCCTCGTGACCATCACCACTTTGCTCCCAGCCCAGCATCTCCATCTTGTGCTGGCACGGGTGTGAGCGCTGCCAGCAGCCACATCAGCACGGTGGTGAATTCCTGGGCAGCACTGGCTTGGGATCCTCAGCCGTGCCCCAAATGAACCGAAYGGGATCACATCCCCACTAGAATCCTTCCCACTCGCTATCACTTTATAAAGACACAGTTTAWTTTTTTTTAAGTTTTAAGGTATTTAACTTCCTGATGAGGAATTATGCCAGGCTCAGTTGGCAGCTTGGCACAGCTCTTGCCTTGCAGCCTGGAGATGTTCCTTCACAAAACAACCCCAAAAGGGCCACTGAACTCTGGCTTTTTTGTCTGCAATTAGAAGTGACGATCGATACTAACATTAGATTAAGTCTGAACTTTGCTGAACCCAGAAGGAAATCTTTTATAAAAAAAAATTAAAGACTCGACGACTCAATYTACACTCAATTAGTCAAAATCATAAGCTCGGTAAGGGAGAAAAAAAATGGATCATGCAGCAGCCAGAGCATTCAGGGACCCGAAAACCCTGATCAGAGGCAGTGCCAAGACTTGCAGCCACTCGGCCACCAAAAGGTCACAGTTGAGCACTCCTGGGTATGACAGGGCACAGGAGATGCTGCCACGAGGCCGAGGAGCTGTGTTAGCACACCGGGCCAGGGCAGAGGAGTGTCCCCTGGGCACTGTCTGTCACCCAGGCCAGTGGCCCCCGTGCTTGCCGAGCCCAGCCCGACCCTCTGCTCTCCTTTCCTGCATGTGCTTCCCATACTAATGGAGACAGGAACAGCACCCAGAAGGCTCCAAGACTATAAACATATATGTTTACACTTCTATAGACATGTGTGTGTGTAAACAAACAGCCCTGCCATATGCATGGGCTGCTCGTGCACTGCAAACAGGCTCGGCACACGCTGGCTCAGAGCTCCCTGCGCAAAGGGAGACATTGGCACCGGTGCCTTCGGGCTCTGTCACCTGCTGGGGCTCTGCTCTGGAAACTGTCACAGCAGCAGCCAAACAGCCCATGGAACAGWGAGGTGCCCCCTCCCCACAGCTTCCCCTGGCCCCAGCTCACCCCCGCAGCCTCTGCTCGGGCCCCTCCGCGCTCGCATCGGGGTCGGAAACAAAACCACAGCACTGAGCGCACTGCAGAAAGAGGTCAGCGAGGCTCAGAGTGACACTGTGGTGCCCCTGGCACATCCTGCCCCCGCCCCCAGCTGCCTTGGGGACCCCAGCGCAGATCCCCAGGYCCCCTCACCAGCAGGAGCCGCAGCCAGCACGGTGCAGCTGCACCAGAGCCTCTCCAGCACAGAGCTGCAGATCCTCAGCCCAGCGCAGATGCTGTTCAACAGCTCCATGAATACAATAGGATCCCACAAATCCTCCCCAAATGGTAATTCTCACAACGTATTAGAAAGCAAACACTATAAAAAGCCACATGAGACCCTGTCTACACACAAATCGCCTGGGATTTAGACTTTGGGGGCCAGGGGTGAGCTCATTGGACTGTTACCCAATGCCTTTCAACATGGATGGTCTTACAGATCAGTTTACACGCAGCTCAAAGGATTTGGCTAACCCTGCAAAGTTTGCCAGCACCAGGTAATCGGTCTGAAAGCAGGAACAGGCAAACAGTTTGGTGCTGGCTTCAGCGASTGCCTCCAAGGCTCCCTGGCAGGGCTGGTGCTGAGATCCCGCTCCAGGCAGACCCCGAGCCCTGCCGAGCACGGCGTGTGCCCAGCCTCCTGATAAGGATCATGAATAAGTGAGAAATAAGCTACGGCTTCAGCCGCGCCTGTCAAAACAAGCAGATCCCGGCAAGGCGCTGTGAAATAGGGGCTGCCGTCCTGGACAGCTGGGACACGTTCCCTCATCTCTCCAGAGTCCAGACTGCCCCAGCATCGTCCTCCACTGTGCCCACAGCAGCTGCTGCTCTGGGCTTGGAGGGGTAAAGGGAGAGCCTTGAGACCGTGGCAGAAAGGAATGTTAAAATTCTCCCTGAGCCCTCACTGCAGCTCTCCCGGTGACGTTGGGTCTGCATCAGCACATGGCCGAGGCGGCTTCGGGCACGTAACCAATGCCAGCCCCAGCTCTGCCACCGGCAAGAGGGGAAACAAAGCCGAAAGRGGCTGAGCACCCACCCGGAGCCGAGAGCCCTCCGAGGGGTGAAGGCTGGTCCTTCCCCGCAGGGTCCGTGCGGCAGAGCGAGGGGCGATGCTGGAGGCACTCACAGACCCGCACAGGGCTTAGGATCCTGCCTGGGCAGCG
>NW_026623614.1:365711-369089 GCF_030028575.1 Malurus melanocephalus
GTTCATGGACTGAGGGTACAGGAACCACGGCTCCCGCACCCAGAACAGCCACCCTGCACCCAGAGCAGCCATCCCGCACCCACAGCAGCCATCCCGCACCCAGAGCAGCCATCCCGCACCCACAGCAGCCATCCCGCACCCACAGCAGCCATCCCGCACCCACAGCAGCCATCCCGCACCCACAGCAGTTATCCCAGACCAGTTATCCCGCACCCAGAGCAGTTATCCCGCAGCCGCTGTCCCGCAGCCGCTGTCCCGCCCCGCCGGCGGGTGGCTAGCACACCGGCAGCCCCGCTCGCCCGCCAGAGGCGCGTGCCGGCACATCCACCGGACCCGGAGCGCCCTGTGTGCATCGGGACCAATTAACCTGTTGATTCATTAAAAATCTGACAGGGTGCACAGCCAGGGGAGGCAGCGAGAAGCCCTGGCACCTCGCTGGTCGTGCTGTCCCTACACAGGACGCTGTCGTTCTGCAGCCACGCCGGGAGCCAGAGCAGCGCTCACCGAGGCACGTCCAGAGCCACGGGATTTGACCGGCGATGGCGATTTCCGCGCGGTAATTAACGCGGCTCCGTTCCCCAGCCGAATCAGGGAACGAGCCCTGGCTCCCGAAGCACGGCCGGGAGGCAGCGAACAGCGGAGCACCGAGCTCACATGTGCGCAAACACCGCGCTCCTGCCCCAGCGAGTGCCCGGGGTGCAGGGCTGGGAGCGAGCCCAGGGTGCCCGGGGTGCAGGGCTGGTGCAGGGCTGGGAGCGAGCAGAGATCCCCCACCCTGAGCTCGGGAACCCCGAAACTGCACCCGCAGCGTTCACCATCCCCGCAGGCACAGACCCYGCTCTGTGCCAGCSTGAGCCCTCTGCTCTGGCCCGGCGTTACCCAGCCTGACCCCCGCGCCGCTCTGTGCAAAGTGTAAATGTTCTGTGAACCGGGAAGCAGAGCAGCACAAACCCCCCCGGCTGGCAAATCAGCACGTGTGGCGAGCCCGAGTGCCACCACTGCCCGTGCTGGCGTGCCCCTGGCACAGCAGGGACCTCAGCAGAGGGTGGGGGATGCTGCCTGTCCCCGCTGCATCCCTCTGCATGCACATCCCCAAACGCAAAGGGGAGCAACTGATGCCAGCCAGGGAAACTGGTGGGGTTTGTGCTCGCAGGRAACACCGACGGCCCCAGCTCGTCCGGGCTGTCCTCCCCAGCCAGCACTCACGGGAAGGAACCTTCTGGCATGGTTGCCAGAGCTGGGGGAGATGCAAAAGCCATCCCTCTGAGAACGCTACTCCACAAGCCAGCTTCGGGRTATGTGATGGAAGCTGCACTAACATGTACAACGCCAGCCAGAAACCAAAASCCTCAGATGAGCTCCTGGCTGCCCGGTGCAGCGTGCCACGGCACAGCCTCGGCACTCACCTGTGCTGCTCCAGGGTCTCGTTGTCCGGCAGCTCTGCCCCACACACGCTGCACTGCTCGCCCAGGGCTCTGCTCTCTGTCTTCATGCCGGCAGCCAGCTCCCCCAGCTTGCTGAACAGCTCCCGCTGGATGAAGCCCTGGGGCAGCAGCCCCCCGTAGGCACTGAAGTCCATGGAGACAGCCAGGGCTGGCTGCACGTGCAGGGCAGACGCCACAGCGGGCGGCACAGCGAGCACCGGCTCAGTCTTGTGGTTGGGCAGCAGTGAGTARATACCCAGGGGCTTCTCGCCCGGGGCGGTGGTGGACGGCTCCGGCCCCAGTGGCAGCCCCTGGCCGGGCTCGGGGGCCGGCTCGGCGCCCTCCTCGCGGGTGTAGTGCAGCTCACGAGCACTGGTGATGACACTGCTGCGGGTCGGGGTGCCGGGTCCCTCCTTGCCCTTCTCGTCAGGCTTCTCCCCCGCGGAGGCACCAGGCTCGGCTGCCCGGGGGCTCTCRTGGCTGGAGGCCTCATCCACCTGCATGGTTTCCGTTTTGACTTCAGCCAGACCAGAGGGGTGGCGGGTGCTGCTGGAGCGGGAGTCCTCGGGGGCGCTGGGCATCAGGGCACTCTGCAGCAGGGACTGCCCGATGGTCATCAAACTGTCCACTGCTGCCTTGGTGGGGCTCATGGAAGAGAGGGAGCAATAGGACACGGAGGCAGAGGGGCTCTGCTCTGCCATGGCAGCCGGCAGACTCTGGCCAGCCATGCCAGCATAGCCACCCTCCTCGCCAGGGGGCTTGGAGATGAAGAGGCCCTTGATGTACCTCGACTTCCTCTCCTCTTCTTCCTCAGCGGTGGTGGGGGCACCTCCATCGGCCACAGCCACCTCGGTGTCATTGTCCTCAGAGGCCTGTATAGTCTCCAGGATCTTCAGGCACTGCTCCTCCAGGTACTCAATTTCCAGGATCTCGGCCGCATAGAGCAGGTCATCCAGGTCCTCMACCTTGGCCTGGAGGGTGGCGGTGTAGGCGTACTCCAGGATCTGCTGGAATGTCTTTGGCGAGAGGAAGTCCAGGGTGTAGTGCTGGCTGTTGCGGTGGAAGAGGATCTCGAACATCTTGCTGGTGCAGGCCAGCACGGTCCGGTGCGCGTGGAACTCCTGGCTGTCCACCAGGATGACCACGTCGCACAGCGTCCCCGCCAGGCGCATCTGGTTGGCTTTGTGCAGCAGCCCGGTGGGGTGGCAGGGGTTCTGCAGCTGGATCAGCCCCATCTTGGTCAGATCCATGGCGTGCCCCAGGCTCACATCACACATCAGGGTGTCTCGCCGTCGCTCAAATCTGGAACCAGCTTTGTGTGCCGACTATCTGCGAAAACAAAAGGCGGAGGGGGAGAGGGGCAGAGTGGAGCGGGAAGGGGGAGCAGGGACGGAAGAGGGGAAAAAGAGAGAAAGGAGGGAAAAGAGAGAAAGGGGGAAAAAGAGAGAAAGGGAGGAAAAGAGAAAAAAAAGGAGGGGGAAAGAGAAAAGCCGGGGGAAAGGAGAGGAAAAGGGAGAAGGAGTGGGCAAGAGAAGGGCGCGGGGAGGAGAGGGAAGTTAGCCCACAGCCCAGCAACGAGTCGCCCAAAAGTTTCCGCGCTGCTCGGCGGATCCGCCGCTGCCGGAGCCGCGTCCCCGCTGCCGCCGCCCGGGGAAGGCAGGGGAGGGAAGGGAGAGGAAGGTGCGCATCCCCCGCCGCCGCCCGGCTCCAGCTCCAGCTCCAGCTCCGCCGCCCCGTCCCGCCGGCAGCGCGGCCCCATCAGGTGCGCGGCCAAGCGGCGGAACCGCGGCCCCACGGCGGTCCCGGGGCGGGGGTCTCAGGGGTCGCGGGGGTCCCGGTGCCGCCCCCCTCTCCCGCACTCACGGCGGCCGGCGGCTGCTCCGGCAGTTCGCACTGCCCGCTCTCATCGCCGCCGCCGCCGCTCGCCGCGCCGCGCAGCAAATCACGGCGGCGC
>NW_026623614.1:369605-372920 GCF_030028575.1 Malurus melanocephalus
AGCGGCACCGGGCGGGGGGCGGCTGTCCCGGCCCCGCTGCGATCGCCCCGACGGCTGCGCCGCAGACAAAGCCGCCCCCCGCACCGTGCAGCGGATCCCGGGCCCGGGGTGGAGACGGTAAAAACCAGCCCCAGAGCCCAGTTTGGAGTCCGGTGCTGGATTCCGAGCGGGAGCCGCGCTGGCTGTGACATGATGTGACACCAAGCACGTTGTCGCCCCGACGAAGCTGATCACACCCCCACACGCACCCGCCCGCCCATGAAACACTGACGCCGTGACGGCACCGGTATGTGGAGATGTGGCGGATGCCCGCACCCCAGGACGGGCCGGGAGGGTCTCCCGCAAGGATCGGCYTCGGGAAGGGAGTGAAACACAGCGGGGAGAAGCAGCCGCCCCGTGCCACCGACACCACCAGCACTCGGCAGCGGCAGGAGCAGTGGGCCACGAGCAGAGAGCTCTGAGCGCCCTGAGCATCCTCGCGTGTGCTCCAGCTCCTGTGCGGTGCCCACGCTCAGAGCACCCAGAGCCCGGTGCGATCCTCAGGGAAGGGCAGGGTGGCAGCCACACAAAGCTCTCCCTTCTTCCCTTCCTCCTCCTGCACCCGTGGCACACCACAGCCAGCGCAGGGCCCGGCGTCGTCAGCTAAAACAACAAACACGGACGGCATTAGTACAAAGATCCCCTTGGGGTAAAGCAGCGCAAATGTAATCTAAGGAGAACGTTATGGGGAAGTGTGTTTATAATTATAATGGGATTTAATGTACTTTGGGAGCAGATGATAGCAGTCATTTAACGAGAACAGCCTAATAACGGAGGCCTGGCGATGCACGGCGGCGCWGCGCGGGTTATTAGACGCGTGCGATAACGCTGCGCTCACCGTGCTACGGTTAAGGCTAAGGCATCAACTCACTCCTATTTTTTCGGGGGTTATAATTCTGCTGTTGTAATTGGCAGAGAGCAGGGACGCACCGCACAGGCAGCCAGCGTGCCTGCAGGATGGGGTTTTTAATTGCCTCAAACTGCTCGAGTTCCTCCCTCTTCCAGACTTTACAATCTGAATGGCTGAGAAGGGGAAATAGTGAGACACTGTGGTTTCAGTTTGTTTACCCTTCTCTAACTTTTAAAAGGCTTGATTTCAGGACTGAAATTTTGCAGGCAGTTAGGGGTATGTTTTTAGTGTAGCTCACATGAAATTAAGCTGTGTGAGTCCCATTAGCAGTAATGGAAATCCCACGGCTAAATTCTCAGGCAGCATCCTGAAAATTAACCCCCCAGTCCTTCTTGTCAACTGGTGCGTTGCACTTTTTGTTGCTCCCCTARTACATATAGTAAAAGCTACCGAATTGTTTAAGACACCGACTTTCCAGGCTGCCTTTTGCTGAAAGCAGTGACCAGCTTGGTGACTGTGAGCAGGGACACACCACGTGCCCTGCCCAGCACCTGCACCCACAGGAGATGCCCTTCAGGGTCATTTCCMCATGTCCTGGAATAGGAACCAATCCCTCATCACTCCTCCCAGGTACCTTCCAGTCCCCTCCCATCTCTGCCCATCAGTTTCCAATTTATTTACTTTTCTGATCTTAATCCCCACCTTGTAGTGTAACGTGTTTATTAGAAAGGCACCAGCAGCTAAATGAAGCCAAGCTGGGCTCCGTGTTAAGTAGCAGTCACRCCCAAGTGCCTCTCCATGTGCCATTACTCCGAGTGATTGGAGCAATTTCTTCCTCYGCCACGAGTTTCACTTGTAAATCTCTCAACCAGATACGGGGTAATGATGTGCTGCCTGGTGCGATTATTATTAACCTCCAGCATTAAACCCCTGAGCTGGAGGTTCCTCAGGAAGGTCTTTCTGTGTGAGGACCAGCTGAAACATTCCCAGGAAAAGGAGGGATCCATTCAGATCCACTTGCAGCCCCCAGCCCCATCAATGACTTGGACAGGGAGATGTGAACATTGGCTTTCCCAGTGGGAATGTCCTGGCCAGCAGCACCAGCTCTGTGGAGGACAGGGACTGGGCAACACAGCAGCCTGTGAGTATTCTGAGGATGATGGCAAGGGCAGCCTTGGGATGCTTCTCCAAGAGACAGTGAGTGCACAGAGAGGAAAGTGAACCTGAGCAGTCCCCACAATTAGAGTAAGAAAGGAAATTCCTTGTTCAGSAGGCCTCGTCTACAAAAAACATCCTGGAACACAACTTCAGCCAGAAGGTGCCCCAGCATCACCCAGCCTGTAAAAATGGGAAGAGGAGCAGCTCCTCTCCATCAAATCCAAAACAACTTCTTCCCCACTCTGCAGTCAAATGCCCTTTTCCATCACCTACACTCCTCCAATGCCATCAGACACATTAATGTCCCCGTTCCCACCCCAGAGAGGGATGTGAGGACACGGCTCTGACTCCTCCAGCTTGCTCAGCTCCAACTTCAGCTGTGCCCAGCTCAGCTCTGAGCCCTGCACCCCTTCTCCCGCTCCTGCAGAGAACCAGCTCCCTGCAGGGTGGCTGACAGGCACATTCCCATCATTTCCTGGGACTGGTTGTGTTTTGCTTTTGATGTATTTGGAGTTTTCCAGTGTTCTCGGTTTTCCAGCCCTGCTGGTGCAGAACTGAATTACCAAACACTGGAGCAATGATGCTGTGCAAAATAAGATCTGTTTCAACTTCAGTGARAAATCCATGACTTTCAGAAACTGATTTTTGATGTGACCCCGGACCCTGAGGGAAGTTCCCAGCTCCTGAGAACCCTTTGGCTGCTCCCAGAGCAGGATTTCTCCAGGCTTTGCTTTGCCGGGAGCCGGGGCAGAGCACATTGCTCCGCTTGGGCACACGGCAAGCTGACAGCTTATGAAAAGATGATTAAATGTGTTAGACTTTATTTAAAAAAAAAAAAAAAACCTAAACGCACAAAGCTTGGGGGGGAGGGCAGAAGCTCAGTGTGCAGCCACGGTGCATTAAGGTTTGTGTGAACCCCGCTGATAGCACCGGGCTCTGTCCGAGCACACAGACACCAGAGCCGCGCATTGTGGCAGCCAGGGCAGCGCAGGGGCCGGGAACAGTCCCCTCATTGTGCCCCTCTGCACAAAGGGAACCTGAGAGTCACGCCCAGGATGCAACTGGATCGGGGGCTGCGGCCTGGGGTGGTGGGACACAGTTATCCACATCACAGCTGATCCCAAAGTGAGTTTTAGCCAGAGCTTGGCTGCAGCCAGGCCCCGCTGTGATGGAAAAGGAGAACATGCACAGCCTGATGGTTGGGACAGAGCTGCTGGACACACGTGGGCTGTCACCCTGCAGAAACCCTTGTCTGCCCTTCCCCATCT
>NW_026623614.1:374634-377490 GCF_030028575.1 Malurus melanocephalus
CGGGGCTGATGGAATCGGTGCCATCCGTGGAAGGATGGGTCACTAATCCTGCTGGGATCCTGCTGAGGTGGGTCCTGTGACGCACAGAGCTCCAGGGGATACGTGTGACCCGTGCATGGGTTTCCAGGAGCTGTCCCTCCGCTCTCCCCCCTCCTGTGCCAGGTTATGATGCTGCAGACCTAAGACAATGAGGATAATTAGTGGCTTAGGGCCCTGAGYCTGCCAGGATGAGCTGAGCAGTGACTCAGGAGGGCGGCAGCCCAGGCCAGCCTTCCCACATTCCTCCCCTAAATCCGCCACACAAAGGGGAATTTAGCCACAGTGACTCAGCGAAGGAGCACAAACTTTACAGCCGGGCTCTGAGTGCTGTGTTTATGTATTCCCCCCCCCAACAAGGCACTGCCGGGCTTGTAATTAAATAAAAATGTCTCCCTCTAGCAGGCTGTGACCCAGCCATCAGCACAGGACCTATTTTTAGTGTTACCCTTTGTATGAATTCAAGAGAGCTCGAGCCAGAGGTAGCAACTTTKGAAGCCCTAATAAGTGGGAGGGGGWTGGCCTTCTTTAATTTACTGTGTAATTATTTTTCCTCTTTTTCTCTTCTCTTAACCTGACATACTTGATGTCTTGAATGGGACAAGGAAAGAGATGTGCCGAGGCATTAAATGTCAGCCCCGACTTTATGGTGCTGTGGAGGCTGCGTGTGTGTTCAGTAAAGTTCATCCCAGAAAAAAGTCCTTTAAATAGAGCAGAATCTACACCAGGACCTCAGCAAAGTCCTGGGGGCTTGTTCTGCCTCCCCAAACAGGGGATGCTGTAGTGAAGGATTGTGTTCCAAAGTTATTCTGCTTTCTCTCTGTCTCCCTTTGGCTCTGACTCTCCTCAGGACGGAGGCAGCGYTGGGGAAGGAGAAGTTTTCAGTTTTTTCTGTCTGGCCAGACTCCATTGATGCTGGCTGGTCCCTCACTGGTGGGGCACAGGGCTGTTCCTTCTCCGGGAGGATCATGCCCCAGTTCAGACCCCARTAACAATTCCAGGTGAGTTAAATACTCATCGCTTGCTTCTCTGAGCACAAGACCAATAAATCATTAATGTATTGCTTAAAGCTCTCCCTTCCTTTAACAGGATGGTTTCCAAGAGCCCCCGAATGGCTTTGAGTTTTAAACCAAAAGCCATCCAGGGCCACACACAGCATCCTCAGTCCCGCTGGAAGAGCTGTTCCTGTGTCCTCACGATGCTCAGGTTCATTTACTGSAGGGGGTGAGCCATGTCCTGGATCCCAAACACACCACAAACACCTTCAGCCCTGATCCCATCCTTCCTCTCCAGCAGCACTCCATGTCCCGTTTGCAGCTGCACAGCCCTCTGCTCTCCCTTTCCAGGAGAGAGGATATGTATATGTATATTGTATGTATATTTAGATGTATTTATGTGCTCTGTGTGCGCACAGAGCACGCGTTACTGCTGCTGACAGGGCAAACAAAAGCCCACACTCATGGAAAACTCCTCCCCCCACCCCGTGCCTGCTCTTAACGTATCTCTGCATTAAATATTCAYACAAAATGCCTTCACAGCTGGGGAAACTTCTGCCAAAGGGGCTCCTCCTCCTTCCCTTTCTTGCACCAGGACAAAAAGATCGAGTGGCTGCATCACACATGGCACAGACCTCATTTCTGAGATGCTTGAGCTGCATAATGATGGTATTTTAGGCTCAGATTAAATTCCTGTTCATCTCTTCTATCATTGCTAACAGCCCTCTAAACTGTACAACTCCTGAATGTACAAGGCAGGCAGAACGAAGTCTGAGGCGAAATGTTTTGGTCTAGGTTCAAGGTTAGATATTAACTGATGTTATTTTCTTAATAATTGCCAGAAGATACAATAAACCCCCGGTATCTTATCTGGTCACAGATTCCTCAGTGACCAAATCAGATAACATTGGTGCAGCGAGGCAGCTCACAATCGCCCTTTCAGGGCAGATATTTATGAATCCTTCCCAAAGGTCGTGAGCAATTGGTGTGTCCCAGCTTTTCCCAGCACACACATCCAGTGCCACAGGTGCCACAGACACAATTCCCACTCTGTGCTGTGCTGTGGGGTCAGTCCTGGCAGAGGGGGCGAGTCCAGCCAGGCTGCAGTGCCCTTGGACCGTGCAATGTTCACTGGAGGAGCTTGGCAGGGCCCGTCTTTGGACAGGGCACATTCCTCGCTGGAACAGCTCGATCAGCCTCCCAGGAATGAGAGTAAACACTCCTGCAAAGCCGTTCCTGGATAAGCCCTATCTGCCCAGGGCCAGAGGCTGCACGTGTGCTGCCAGGAGCAGGGGTGCACAGGGGGGAGGCACAGAGGGTGTGACAGGGCTGTCACTGGGTGCAGCTGCTGCCACCACCCCTGCTCCTCTGCAGGAATTCATTCCCTTTGGAACCCAGTCCATTCCTTCTCACTGATGTGCCTCTCCTCCACTGCTTCTGCTGCCCCAGGTGCCGTGTCCTTTGGTTGGGAAATGCCAATTCCAAASGGACCAGAATTCCATTTCTCTCTGCTGTTTGGGAAGAGTTCTCCATTGACAAAGGAAGGCTCAGAGTTGGAGCATTGGCATTGCCACGCTGCCCATGGGCTGAGCCCGCTGAGCCCAGCACCTCACTGCTGCCACTGCCATGGAGAGAGCACTTGTTCTGTGCACCAGAGCATTTTTGGAGTGTCCATCACCACCGTTATCCGRGAGCTGCTCCTCACATTGGCTGCTCTGGCAGGAGGGCACCGAGCCAGGGGGTGCCCTGAACCCCCGGCATGGGCAGGAATTGGGCAGGGGGCACCGTGCTGAGGCACAGATCCCAAATCCCAAATCCCAGAGCC
>NW_026623614.1:378332-381406 GCF_030028575.1 Malurus melanocephalus
CTGCAGTTTGGACAGTAATAAAGGATGATGCTGGATAATTAATCCCATCCCCGAGAGCTGCGCACACCAGCGAGTCAGAGCCATCAGAGGGAATCAAAATGAAGGGACAGAAATGCAGCACAACCAGAGGGAGGGAGGTGGGTCCCTCCTGGCCGTGCTCCAGCACTGCCCGTGCTCCCGGGGAGCAGGGGAAGGAAGGCAGATGAGTGAGCGTGCTGCCTGCTGCAAATATTGACAGAACCATTATGGGCATGTATAAAACTCCCATTTGCGTGATGCAAGCGGGATATTCTTTGAATACTTCTGTCTCGAGGAATTCTTTATTTTGCCATAGAAGAAAAATGTTTTCATATTCTCTCCTGCCGTGCAGACCTGCAGCCCGGCGAGCCCTTTTGCCCTTGAGAGCCATAACATTATTTGTTAACATTTTTATGATGCCAAATGGTCTGTGCTAGAACGGGTGCCATTCTTTAGCTGGGAAACCATATGGCATGCCGAGTAATAAATAAGGTATTGTGATAGTTAATGAACCTAATTGCCAGCAAAGGCTTTAATACAGGGAATGTGCTGCTGAGAATTTAGCACCACATTAGAGATGCAGCAGAGCTCCTCTGACTTCTGAGGCTTAATTTAAGTTCTATATTGCAAACTCCAGAAAATAATTCCAAACCCTCCTGCTGGAAAAGCAACCTGCTGGTAGACTGTGATTATACTGAATTACTAAAATCGCAATCAATTTTATACACTCTGTTAACCCTTGCTGGGGAACTCGGCTCTCCAGGAGTTGAAGGGATGCCACTCTGAGGAGGCACCAGAGCCAAGAGCATCGTGGTCACCATGCTCATCCTCCCCACCATGACCTGTCCTCTCCCCCRGCATCTCCCTCTTCTGGGAAAAATTCCTTTTCCTGGCCCATCTGCCTCCCAGCCAAGGCTGTGGGCAAAGCAGGGAACAAAAATCACAGCTGGGAATGGTCACTGCTGTTCTCTCTGTGACCAMCCTGACAACTGCAGTTCCATATCACGGTGACACAGAGTGGCAGAAAGTGCTGCTGCTGCTGCTGCTGCCTCGTGGCTCCTGTGGGCACAGTGGCACAAGCAAACTCAAAATCACAGTTAAACTCACTTTTACACCTTCAGCTCTGGATGAGGGAGAGCTTTTCTGGCCTAACAGAATCCCTGGCACTGCTGCAGACTGAGTGTGAAACAAGAGCCTCTTCAGCCCAGAATGGCCTTGGATGATTCGTGTCTGCAGAGATGCCCYTCGTGCATCCCGGGGTGGAGAGGCCACTGCTCCTGCATGGGGTCTTYTAAAGCAGCAAGCAGGGATGCACAACACCAAACATTCCCTGTTAGGCTGCTGTCAGCACCCAGAAATCCAGGGAAAGACAAGAGGAACACGCTGGTGTTGGAAGGGCTGTTTTGGAAAGCTGCAGCGATCCCAGTTACAAACACGGGCCTGTGACCCCATGGAGAAGCCACGGGGCAGAGCTGTGCCTGCACCTCCTCTTGCTCTGCTCCAAGCACTGCAAGAGCTCCTCAGCATTGGAAACTTTCACTTGGATCTGTGCATCATYCCCTGAAACAATCTCTTTATGAAAAGCTGCCTCTGGCTGCAGCCCCATTTCAGGGATTCATCCTTCCCCGAGGCTGCCCAGGGAGAGCCGCAGAGCCCCGGGGGAAGAGCAGCGCTGCTCCYGCAGCCCCTCCGGAGCACCGAGAGGAGTTTATTGGTTTCTGCCCTGCTCTGATTGCTCTTGGCTGCCCTGCAGTCACGTCCTCCCGCTGAGAGCTCAGCCCGGCTGGAGCAGCAGCGAGGGACACGGGGAGGTTCCCTGGAGGGGCTGCTCCTTCCATCCCTTCCCATCCGCTGAGCCGGGTCCTTGGTGCTGCAGAGCTGTGTGCCCCGAGATGGGGCAGGGGCACAGGGGGCTCTGGGTGCCATGGGGACACTGAGCCAGGGCAGGAGTGGCACAAAGGGGCTCTCTGGGTGCCATGGGGACAGCGAGACAGGGCAGGAGGGGGCACAGAGGGGCCACAGGGACACAGAGCCAGGGCAGGGGGTGGCACAGAGGGGCTCTCTGGGTGCCACAGGGACACAGTGACTCAGGGCAGGAGGTGGCAGGGCCAGCGCACGGCAGCAGCATTGAACGGGCAGAGCACTGAGATAAAGAGCGGCGCAGGGCGGATTTAATACTGTACATAAATACACTTTACAATCCAGGGAAGGCTCAGTGCTAAGAGGAAGCCATTGGAATATTTTATCGTGATGCAGATTGAGTGAAAAGACTGTGAATAAATAAAAGGGAAGATAATTATTTGATGGAGTTCTCTTAGGATATGCCACAGCGGGGAATACTTACAGAGAATACATATTACTAGAGAGACTCAGCTATTCAAGCATCAAACTAACCTATAAATTGTCAGAGGAGAAAATTGGAGGAGAGGAATGGATGGGGGTTTGGGCACCGCTCTCATCAGTAACGCCGGGTTGCGCTTTCCACCTTCCCCATCGCAATTCCCCCTGCCCGAGGAGTCACAGCCCTGAGAAAGGGAAGGCTGCTTCCAATAAATGTCTTTGAGGAATTACGGCCGAGCCACTCCAGTACGGAGATGSTGTCGTTTATCTCGCCGCCATCTGCACGGGCTGTGGGGCCGGGGTGCAGCTGCCGCTCCCGGGGAGATTCGCCGCTCCCGCACCGCCAGGGAGCAGAGCCCGGAGTGGGGAATCTCTGCAGGAATCGGGCTCTGATCCCTGAACACATCCTCCAGGCTGCGATCACCTCACCCCGTCCGAGAGGGAACCCCGGGATGGGCACCCCGGCACCGCCCGGGGGCATTTCAGAACCTTCTCCCTCGCTGCGCCCCAAACTCTGCCATCCCGGGACAGCTCCTCGACCGCACTGCTCGCCCATTCCCGAGCCGAGGGTCTCCAAAAAAAGCACTTTGCCAAGCTAACGATCCCGCGCACATTCACATCAGTGCTCGGAGCGATCCTGCCCATATCGGGAGCGATCCTGCCCATTTCGGGAGCGATCCTGCCCATTTCGGGAGCGATCCTGCCCATTTCGGGAG
>NW_026623614.1:385888-389517 GCF_030028575.1 Malurus melanocephalus
GCGATCCTGCCCATTTCGGGGGCGCAGCAGCGTTTCCCCGAGGTCCCAGTGTTTCCAGAGGAGACAGCTCTGTGCTCCGTCCCTCCCGCCGGCACAGCCCGCACCGGCCCCGCTGTCGGATCGCAGCTCCCGGCTCACAATTCCTGGCGAATTCTGTAAAGATGGCACAGGAAAAGCCAAACCCGAGCTGATATGGGGTCTGTGAATGACAGCYTGTTGTACAGCTTGCTTAACATGGTACCATCCCTGTACTTTTCCTTTTCCCCCACTATTTTTGGCCCTGTTCCCTACCAAAGCACCCCTCACCCATTCCCTCCCTCCTGCCCAGTGCCAGCTTCCCTTCCTGGAGCAGGTGGGACCCAAATGGATGCCAGGAGGGGTCTGAGGAACACCCCACGCTCTGCAGCATCTCCTCCTGCCCGTGCCCCGTGCCTGGCACCAGGGGGGTGAGTACAAACAGCTTTTTGCTCTTTCCTGATGTCATTAACTCTGAACATCTCCCGTCTCGCTGCGACCCAAGGAAACCTCCTGTTCCTTTATGGGCCCGATGTAAGCGACAGCCAGCGGTTCAGAGGCAGCCTCGGGTAATTAGCAGAGGCGCTCATTATGCCACTGCTCCCAAAGCCCTGAGCAGGACCAAAGCTGATCTCGAGCGCAGGCTACCTTTAAGGCTGGCTCAGAAAACTCAATCAAAGGCAGCCTGACAGTGGCAGGTCTCCCTCCCTCCGCCTGCCAGCAGGGAATTGCTCAGTCACCTGCACCCAGAATAGGACTCTGTCTCTGTTCCTGTCATTAATTTATTGCCTGTGAAATAGTGGGGCCCCAGAGATGGCAGAGCCCACCTGTTCCTTTGCCCGGCTCTGACATTTGGAGCCTCCTCGGCAGGTACCGGCACCGCCAAATGGTCCCATAAAGCATCCGCTGAGGTGGCGCTGCCAAGGGGCGCCCTCCCCTCCCCTCCCTCCCCTCCCTCCCGAGCCGGGGGCACCGGCCCGCCCGTGGGCATGGACACAGGCAACCAGCGCTTTTTAAAATAGATCTTATTCTTCCCTGGTAAAGCAATTTTCCCCGGTAAATGCAGTGGTGGGAAGCTCAAAGGRATGACACAAAGCACCCCGCTTTTGGTGACAGGGAAGGGATTAAGAGCAGCCCCCACCCTTTCAGCAGAGGTCATGTTTACCCCAGTATCACTCCATTTACCCCAAATGCACCACGCCGCTGTAATCGCTGCCATTCCCGACTCCAAATAAATCGGCCCTAAACGCTTTTCTGCTTTGTTAAAAGGGGACGGGAGGAGGGCGGTTTTAAAGCCGCCATCACAGTAATGCACGGAAATTACCATGTAGCATGCAGGGGGCTGAAAGCTGCACTTAAAATCTCACACCTTTCCCARTCCTTTGTGTCATGACAGTCCCAGAATGGCAGTGGCTGTTGGGGAGTGCAGCAGGGACCCCTCTCCTCCTCTCAGGCCCAGTGCTAATCCTGGGTGCCGAGTGCCCCATCCCCTTCCCGGAGCCCCGGCAGGACCCTGCTCWGCCTCCAGCTCCAGCTTTTGGCTCGGCTGCTCAGGAACAAAGGCACTGTGCTTGCTGTCCACAAACCCAGCTGACTCCACACCTGAGCAGGTGTCAGGAACAGCACAGCTCCAGAGTTTTCCAAAAAATGGGCAGCATGGAAATAAAACTATGGGGTGATCAGAAACAGCGCACCCATGTCAGACCCACAGGAACCTCAACATTAAACCTCTCTGTTTGTCCCTCATAGCACAGGAGAGCAGAGAGACTCCGTGCTAATCACAGGAAAAGAAAGTTTTTACAAACATCTCGTAAACAATCCTTAGGAGAGAGAGGGAATTCTCCACCTTTGCTCCAGGGCTCCGTGATGGCACTGCCCACCCCAGCACGGGGCTCCAGCTCACACTGAGCTTTTCACATCTCCCAGAGCCACAGGGATCTGCTGCTGGGGCTGGAACGCCTGGGCTGAGGGATCTGCTGCTGCCACAGCCCTTCCACAGAACTGAGGGATCTGCTGCTGCCACAGCCCTTCCACAGAACGCTGCTCCTTCAGGCAGAGAGGAGACAGAGTTTGGGATGAATCACACCACAATATGTAGGCAAAGTCCCATTAATGGCACCACTCGGAGGCACTGCAGCTCCTAGTCAAGAACTGGGAGCTGGAAGCCATATTTATGAGTGAGATATATCCACAGAGGGAGCAATAAACCGCAAAGCAAAGTATGAAGGTTTGCAGCAAACGCTGTAAAGTTTTACACTCCTGAAAACTGGGAATAAAAGATGTACCCATTTAAAGCAGAGTGGATGGAAAGGGTTTGCACAGGACTATAAAACAGCCTTATAACAGTTAATTGCTACTTTCTTGCTGCAGCCCRGAGAAATTCAAACCAGGAAAAGAATGGCTTAAATCCCCATCGAAGAGTGGGAGCACAAAAAGGAGAGCGAGAGGCAGGGAGATGAGTGCAGGCAATGGGAACCTTTTGTTTGGGATCCTCCGCACAGGCAGAGAGGAAACGCCTTTTGTTCGTGGTGCTGGGCTGCTCTCGCTCCCCTCTGTGCACAGAACCTCTGGGGTGAGGTGTTAATTGGGCATCATTTAACCAAGATCACCCTGATGCCCACACAACAGCGACTCAGCCAAACATCTGTCCCGAGAGCAGGGGCAGAGGGAAGGGCAGGAGCGGGTGGAWTCCTCGGACCCCGACGGCAGCCGTGAAGCGCGATATTTCAGACCACAGAAATACAGCGGAAAACTCAAAATGTTTTCTGCAAACGCCCCTGGCTCAGCTTGCCCGGCCCGCAGGGCTCTGGCAGGGCCCCACAGCCCCATCCTGCAGTGTCAGGATGCTGCTTGATGGCTCTGCTGGCAGAACAAAACCATTTCACCGTGTTCATGACGCCCTTTTCACACCTCACACGCTCCGCTGAGGGTTTGGCAATGGCAGGTCTGGCACTGAGGGGTTTGTGAAGCAAATGCACCTCGGATCTACAATTGCATTTATGAGCTTGRCGATGATGCGGCAGCTCCTTCGCTGTCACTCCTAACGACGGATCTTTAGAAAAGCAAAGGCCAATTATACAGATTTGGAGTCGGTAATGAGCCTGAAACTGTKTGATCACTGCGGCTCCAGCTGGGCGAGCGGGAGGAGGAGATGCAGAGAAGCGCGGGGCTCTGCTGCCRCTTTGTGGAGAAGGATTTGTCACCAGCGTGTCCCCTCCGCTTCTCGGGACAGCGGCGAGCGCTGCCGGGAGCGGCACAAGAGAGTTACTGTCGCAAAAACAAAGTTCCGCAGAAAACTGGAGAGGAAGCGCAAGTTCTGCTGACAACTGCGCCCAGCCTTAGCCCGGAGCAAAGTACACAGAGGGGAGGAACACACAGGGTACAACAGGGTTACGCGGCGGAGGAGGAGCAGCTGCTCGCGGCAACATGGACGCACCCGCCGTCTTCACGGAGAAAGAGTTTTACCAGCAGAATTTTAACCCTCAGGCGTATTTAAAAGAATACTACAGCATGAGCAGCAGCCCGAAATGGGCACAAGAGTTCATGAAGCAGAACCTGAGGACGCTGCATAAAATGTTCTCCTTGGGTGAGCAGCGCCAGCGTTCGGGGCACGG
>NW_026623614.1:390364-391970 GCF_030028575.1 Malurus melanocephalus
GTGTCCGGGCAGGGATTGCAGCCGGAGCTGTGCTGCAGTTTCTGGGTGCGCCACCAAACCCAGCGGGGCGGGGCGGGTGTGGGGACAGTGCCCCTGTCACAGGAACTGGCACTGCCCCAGGAACTGTCCCTGCTCCAGGAACTGGCACCGCCCCTGTCCCAGCTCTGGACCTGCTGTGAGGCTGTCATGGTTTTTTGGGGTCACATTTCCGCGTTAGTGGGAGCACAGCCCGAGGRGTTTTGGGAATGTTTCTGCCCTGGGACGGTTTCCTTTCTCACCGGGACAATTTATCCCCGCCCTGCCGCAGATGGGGTGAGAGGTGACATCCTGATAGACGTGGGCTGTGGCCCCACCATCTACCAGCTCCTGTCTGCTTGCGAGCACTTCCAGGAGATCTTTGCCTTGGACTACACTGATCAGAACCGCCGGGAGCTGGAGAAGTGGCTGAAGAGGGAACCGGGAGCGTTTGACTGGGAGCCGGTGGTGAAATACGTSTGTGAGCTGGAGGGGGACAGGTGAGGCTGCTGTGCTGCTGTCACTGCCCAGGGAGTGGCACAAACCATGTGACAGGGAGCTACAGGCGCAGATGCTAAATAGCCACAGAATGAGGTTTCATTTATGGAGGCTCATTTTTACATTTTCTCGCCAGGGAGAAGTGGGCTGAGAAGCAGGAGAAGGTGAGGAGGAAGGTGACRCGGGTTCTGAAGTGCGATGTGACCAAAGCCAACCCCACGGAGCCCGTGTCRCTGCCCGCAGGCGACTGCATCGTGTCCACGCTGTGCCTGGAGGGCGCCTGCAAGGACCTGCCCGCCTTCCGCAGCGCCCTGAGCAACATCAGCACCCTGCTSAGACCCGGGGGACACCTGGTCATGGTCACCGTGCTCGGGGAGASCTACTACGCCTTCAACAAGCAGGTGTTCTCGTGCCTGCTGCTGGAGAAGCACGAGGTGCAGGAGGCTGTGATCGCCGCTGGCTTCSAGCTGAAGTTCTTTGAGGATCGGCCCTACACGGCGGACGACGATGGCACCGACATCAAGGGTGTGATCGGCCTGGTGGCACAGAAATGTCCCTCTGCCACCGTGTAGGGGGGGCTCGGGGGGACAGCGGTGCTGAGCGTGGCTCAGAAAGCAGCTCGGGGGTTCCCAGCCCTTTATCTGCTCTGAATAAACTCCTGAGTGCTCCARCCCTGGGTGTGAGTTGGGATTTGTGGGGCACACACAGCACTGAGGATTGGGGTGACACCACTGCCTCCCCCAGCCAGGATAGTGCCTGAAAGGTATAATTATATAAATACATTAAAAAMCAAAAAACCCACCCAAACTCCCCAAACAAACCAACCACTGAGCCTGTTCTAAAGGTGAAAAGTGGAATTGGTTGAAGTCTCAGCAATATTCCAAGTGTCTGCACATTGAGAGTGAAAACAACCAAAGAATGGGATTTTCCTCCCAAAGCAAAAGTTTCTGTTTTTCCACTTTGCTCCTTTGAAGAGCAAAAAGGGCACAAAATAGCGACACAAAAAAGCACAGCGGAATCCCAAGAGCATCTCTAAAGCAGCTGAGGTGGTTGCTGTTCTCTCAGAATGTATTTTCCACGCCTGGGCTGGGCA
>NW_026623614.1:393987-395361 GCF_030028575.1 Malurus melanocephalus
CCCACCGCGCATGCTCCTCCTCCCCGTGACGTCACAGCGAGCGCCGCGCGCGGGCGCAGCCGCAGCCGCTCAGAATTGGCGCTGCGATCCCGGCGGGGCCATGGGGGCAGCGGCTGCCGAGGCCAACCGGACACTGTTCGTGGGGAACCTGGACCCCAAGGTCACCGAGGAGCTCATCTTCGAGCTCTTCCACCAGGTACGGCCCGGGGCCGCGGTGTGCACGGGGAGAGCGGCGGGCGGGGGCCGCGCTGCCATGGCCGGCGGGCTACGGCGGCTGCCGAGGGACAGCCTTCGGCGGGGCGCGCGTGGGGCGGTGGGCGCTCCCCACTCCCGGTGTTTTTGATGCTCTCGCCCCCGATGCCAGGCGGGCCCCGTGATCACCGTGAAGATCCCCAAGGACCGCGACGGACGCCCCAAGCAGTTTGCTTTCGTCAGCTTCAAGCACGAGGAGTCGGTGCCGTACGGGCTGCGGCTGCTCAACGGGATCAAGCTGTACGGGCGGCCCATGCGCATCCAGTTCCGATCAGGTACCGGAGGAACCTTCAAAAACCCGTTTGTAGAGGGAAAGTGAACTGCTGTGGACTGTCCCCAGCCTGCAGCAGAATGGCAGTTAATGGGGTGAATTGCAGGAGCTTCACACCAAGAGGTTCCTCCTCTGCCAGCTCTGCTCCTCTCCTGTCCCGGTGCTTCCTGCAGGGATCTTCTGTCCCTCCTGGCCACTCTCACCCCCAGGCTGAGCCTCTGAGATCTATTCTAAATTACCACACGAGCCCTAAAAGTCTCATCTGATGGTGGTTAAATGAGGCACGTTGGCTACAAAATCACTGCCCTTTCCTGGTGGGAATTSAGACAATTGCAGTGCCTTGTTTTGTTAACTGGACCGTGTGCTTTTGCAGATCACTGATGAAACCTGAGAGCCAGTTAAAAATGTGTTAATGTCCTGCGAGTTCAGTTCACACCCGAGTTCTCTAACTGTTGTTTGTGCTCTCCTGCAATGTTTGTCTCTCTGCAGGGAGCAGCCACGCAGCCCAGGATGTCAATCCATCCTGCTTCCCGCTTGGAGTCACYGGCATCAACCCCCCTGGGATGCCTCATCCAGCATCCAACTGCAGCAGGTACGAGTCACCAGCACAGGAGTGTGGAATGGAGACAGCCATTGCACAATTCCTGGCCATTTCCAAGTGCAGTTTGGTGTTTGTTCCCTGCKRGGGAGCAGCAGAGCGATGCAATGCYCCTTGCACTGCAGCAGTTTGTGTTTAGGGCTGAAGCTCCTGATCTGTTTTCCCTGCAGATACGAGAGGGTTCCTGATGGCATGGCYGGACCAGGGTTCCCACTGAGCCTGCAGAGACAAGCAGTGGTATGTGCACACCCTC
>NW_026623614.1:396581-398276 GCF_030028575.1 Malurus melanocephalus
AGCTCACACCAAACCCAGGGTTCAGCTCACACAAACACCAACCCAGCGTTTCTTTCCCTTGCAGATGAACAGCGCAGCTCGGCAGCAGCCCCCGTTCGGTGGCAAATTCGATCCCGGCTTTGCCCCTCCGGGCTATCCCCCCGCGTTCCACACCCCGCCGGGCTCCCCGGGCCCGCGGCGCCCCGAGGGTCCCTCCCTGCGCAAGGCCCGGCTGGGGAGCCACCCCTACCCCCCCGAGAGCCGCCACTTCGGCCGCGAGCGCTTCGGGGAGCGCGGCCCCGACTACRGCCGCGGCAAACGCGACGAGTACGGCTTCGACGAGAGGAGCCACGACRGCGAGCACCACTACCGGGGCGGGCGTGACGAGCTCTACGACGACAGGCACCGCGACAGCTGGGGCTACGACTACCGCAGGGAGGGCTACCGAGAGCCCARGTGGCACTCGGCGCGCCATTGATGGACTCCAGGGCAAAACAAATGTCATGTTTCTCACCAGTGCATGTATAAAACCCCAGTTTAAAACCCCCCCAAACCCCAGCTGAAGTCACCTTTTAGTGTTTGTAAAAAATATTAGCAGTGCAGTTTGCCAAACTCTGGTGTCAGTATTAAATGTGTTAACTCACAGCTCAGGGCTTTTCATGGGGTAAAAAAGCTGTAGTGAAGTTTTGGAGARGCCACTGCCTCTGTCCCTGTGTCACAGAGAAGTGCTGTTAGTACGTTTTTAGGAGAAGGGGACATCTGTATCACATGGAGGGGTCCAGCCTTTTAGGCAGGGTAGAGGTGGGATGGATGCTGCCCAGCATCTGCAACATTCCTCATATTTTTGATACGGTTGTAAAATCAGCATGGTCTGGGTTGAAACGGACCTTGATGACCACCCCATTCGAACCCTGACCTCCTCATTGTCCCAGCTACTGGCAGGGACACCTTCCACCAGACCAGGCTGCTCAGAGCCCCATCCCAACCTGGCCCTGAACACCTCCAGGGATGGAGCATGCACAGCTTCTCCGGGTGATCTGTTATTGTGCCTAAGCATCCTCACACACTGAAGAATTCCTAACGTAATCCAAACCTACTCTTTCAATTTGAACCCCTTCCTTATAATTTAAAATATTACAATATTGTGTTGGAGAACATTAAAAGCCTCCCTGGGAAAGCCCCCGGTGACCCCCCCCCCGCTTTGCGGCGGGGAGCGGAGCGGTTCCGTGGGACCGGTAACGGGAGGAGCGCTCCGAGCGAACCCGGACTACATCTCCCAGCAGCCCTTGCGGCGCTCCTCCCCCGGGGACCGCGGGCGGCGGCGCGGGGGCCGCTGGGAGCTGTAGTGCCGCGGCGATGCTGGGCGGCGGCCGCGCCGGCCTGGGCCGCCTGCGGATCTGCGCGGGGCGGCTGTGCGGGGGCCGGCGGAGGGCGGCGGCCATGGCCGGCGGTGACATGGGGCAGCGCATGGTCTGGGTGGACCTGGAGGTGCGGGCAGGCGGCGGGGGGCGGGGGGGACCGCACGGGACCGCACGGGACCGCACGGGGTGCGGGCCCCGGGCGCGCTGACGCTGCCGCTCGTCCCCGGCAGATGACGGGCCTGGACGTGGAGAAGGACCAGATCCTGGAGATGGCGTGTCTGATCACCGACTGCGACCTCAACGTGCTGGCCGAGGTGAGGGGCCGGGCCTGCGGCGACACGGGGCACCGCGCCCT
>NW_026623614.1:399128-409064 GCF_030028575.1 Malurus melanocephalus
GGGATCGGCACTGGGATCGGCCGGGATCGGCTGGGATCCGTGCTGGGATCGGCCGGGATCTGTGCTGGGATCGGCCGGGATCCGTGCTGGGATCGGCCGGGATCTGTGCTGGGATCTGTGCTGGGATCTGTGCTGGGATCGGCCGGGATTGGCTGGGATCGGCCGGGATCTGTGCTGGGATCTGTGCTGGGATCTGTGCTGGGATCGGCTGGGATCGGCCGGGATCGGCTGGGATCCGTGCTGGGATCGGCTGGGATCGGCCGGGATCTGTGCTGGGCTCCTTTGGGATCCTTTGGGATCCACTGGGATCCTTTGGGATCCACTGCTCTCACCGGAGTGGCTCCGAGCGTGGTCTCTGTGTCACTCACTCTGTGTCTCGGGCTGGAGCTGCTCCGTGCTCTGCTCGTGCTTGGATAAACTTTTACACTCTCCTAAACTTCCTTCCCATTGCCTTTGTGCTCCTCTCCCTGCAGGGCCCCAACCTGATCATCAACCAGCCCGACGAGCTGCTGGAGGGCATGTCCGAGTGGTGCAAGGAGCACCACGGAAAGGTAAAACCCTTTTTGTGCCTCATTCACGGTGAGAACAGCGAGTGTTCCTGAGAGAGCGGCTGCAGCAGGCAGGGACAGCTCCTGTGCTGAGCAGTGTGCAGTCAGACAGAGGGAATGAGAGACAGGAGACAGTATCTGCCTTATTTTTCATTATTGAAGAGCCTTTGTGAATGTTTTGCCCAAGCTCTCCCAGTCACCTGTGGCACAGTGCACTCAGGGATCTTTAGCCYGAAGCAGCCTGGGCTTTGCTGAGGTTTGTGATGGGTTGGAGCAGTGCTGGAAGCTGTTCTGGTTGAGAGCAGAAAGCACCAGCACAGCCCAGCACTGAGGCTCCCCTGAGAGGGCTGGAACATGTGGGGCCAGAATGGGATCTGTTATTCAGGGATGTGCCACTGCTCCCATCTCCAGGGCAGGGCTCAGCCTCCTCTCCCGGTGTGAGGATGGGAATGGGGGTTTGGTTCCCTGGTCCTCTCACAGAGCTCACACCTCCTGTGGGTGCCCTGGGGTTGGGTGCTCTCATCTGACAGCTCCTCCTGTTGAATCCTGTTCTGTCTGTGTAAAACAGTTCAGAATAATCCAGCCGGGAAGGGGGAGGTGGAGCTCGAGTGCCTGAATGAGAGCAGGTGGAGATCAGTGCAGGACAGTCCAGAGCCAGCCAGAGGCAGATTCTGCTGCATGGGGGACCAAACAGGCCTGGAAACACTGGGCTGTGATTTTTGTGATTTTTGCCTGTCCCTTCAGCACTATGAACCTTGTGGATATTTTCACTGAAAGCTTCCCTTTTGCAGCACAAGATTATTTTTAGTCCTTTGGGCCTCCAAAGAAAGGTTTCTCCTTGCCGGAGGAGCAGGAGAGCAAATAGATTTTTCCAATCCCTGATGATGAATTGAAATTCAAGTTAGTTTTCAATTAAGGGCTGAAGTTTTAAGACACCCATAACCCCCCCTTCTCCCCTTCGGCATCTTGCTCTCCCTGGGAGGAATTAGCAAGAGTTTGGAAAATGAATATTAATTTCCTATGATGGGTGCATTTCCCTGCTCCAGTCGAGGATTCCAGCTCAGCTTTAGCTTGGGACTGAATTGGAGATGGTGGCACGCATCTTTCTGCTCCTGAGGAGCTACTTATTTTTAATTGACTAAGAGAAGAGAAGCAATTAGAATATAGATGAAAATGCTGCCACATAATGAATTTTTTAACCACCACTTGGATCTGTCAAGTAGATTTTTGCRGCACAGTCGTGGAAATATATAGCGTAGCCAGATGGAAATAAATCACTGAGAACACTTGGAGGGGATTTGACATTTAACTATTGAAAAAAAAAAGAAGGGAGGAACTTTTCTGATTTATAGGAATCCTGATAAACCCTCAGGGCAGGATCCTGTTTATTTGTGTTCACTGGTACCTGCTGCTCCCTGCTGGGGAGGAGAGTGCCTCTCCTGAAATTGGGATTTGAGGGGATGTGGAGCTCTCCTGGGTCAAGGATGTGCAGGTGGATSCATGAGGCCTCATCTCATGGTAACTGAGAAGAACCCTGAGCAAAGAAATCAAAAAACGGTGAAGAAAAAACCCCAAACCCCACAGGAAGGTCAGTGCTGCCAGGACAGTTTGCTGCCTTGGTTTTACTGCCCAAGCAGGGAGAATAAAGGCTGAGGGTGCTCCAGAGAACTGAGACTTCAGGGGGTTCCTGGGGAGGATAAAAGCTGAGGGTGCCCTGGAGAACTGAGAACAGGGTTCAGGGGTTCCTGGGGAGGATAAAGGCTGGGGAGAAGAGAACTGAGACTCGGGGTTCAGGGGGTTCCTGGGGAGGATAAAGGCTGAGGGTGCCCTGGAGAACTGAGACTCGGGGTTCAGGGGGTTCCTGGGGAACAGCAGCACTCCCAGGGCTGACCTTTCATGCAGAGTTAAACATTTCCTGGCAGTGTCTGTGCAGGGTGTTTGTGATTTCTCACGTGGCTCTTTTTTGCAGTCTGGCCTGACGAAGGCTGTGAAGGAGAGCAAGATCTCTCTGCAGCAGGCAGAGTACGAGTTCCTGTCCTTCGTGMGGCAGCAGACACCCCCGGGGCTCTGTCCTCTTGCAGGTGAAGCATTTTTGTGTGAAATACAGCATGAACTGCATCCCTCCTGCCCTGCAGCAGAATCAAACACCCACTGACACCTCGGGATGGGCTCTGTGCTGTGTCTTTTCCTCCCTGGGTATCCAACAAAAGCTGAATAAGGATCTCACAGGTGTCCTGGTACCCAGAACTGCATTCAGAATGTTCACATGTGATTTTGGGATGGCTGCTGAGTGAAATTAATCCCAATGGCCATTTTCACTKGGCTGAAAACCCGGTGTTGGCATAGTTCTTTGGTATTTATCTATAGGACACAAATTGTGGGAGCAGTAACTGAGGAATTACTMGAGGTATTAGCATTTAAACCCTGTGTGATCCTGCAATGAAAATCTGACAAACCTTTACAATCATATTTGCTAGAAAATGGGATAAACAAGCTGCCTGTGAATGGCTTTTCCTCCCCTGTGATCTCTCCCAGCTTGCTCCACCTCTGCTTGTTTCCTCTGAACATCTTTGAGGAAACATCTTGTTTGGTGTCTTTGTAGGTAACTCTGTTCATGCAGATAAGAAATTCCTCGACAAATACATGCCACAGTTCATGAGGCACCTTCACTACAGGATCATTGATGTGAGCACTGTCAAGGAGCTCTGCAGGTGAATGTTCCCCCAGTTCAAAGGTGTGAAAGATCCCCAGGGATGCCCATTTTTGGGGCTCTGCAGATCACTGCAGGGGATTTGTAGGGGCTGGGGCTGCTCTGGGTGTCAGTGCATCCAAATTTCTTTCTTTCACCAAGTGGAACAAACCAGCAGCCACCAGACATGGCTTTGAATCCARTTTTTCTGTTGAAGTGGCAATTTGTCTGCTCACAGGCGCTGGTATCCAGAGGAATATGAGTTTGCACCAAAGAAGGCAGCTTCTCACAGGTGAGCTTTGGGTTTGTGTGACAGAAATGGGGCTTGTCCTGCAGGGAATCTGCTCCTGCTGGGGCTCCCTGGGAATTCAGCATCCTGTGTCTGATAGAGGTGGGTGCTGGGTGCTTCTGTCAGGTGTGTTCTCCTGTCCAGAGATAGTGTAGGGAAAGGGATCATTAAAATCCAGGGAACCAGGAATTCCCTCAGCCCTTTTGGTTCACTCTGCTCTTTGAGATGCATGTTTGGTGACCTTGCAAATGGTCACTTAATGGGGATAATCTGCCTTTGTTTTGGGCAGAGTTGGTCACAGAAACACAAAAATTTGAGAATTGTGAATGGGGGATGAGAGTCCTGCTCCTGGATATTTCCTGAGCCTCTCTGGCATATGTGTTGTTCTCTGGCACATCAGCACCATTGGACTTTCCTTGCTTCCCTCAGACAATGAGCATTATTTTAATTTCCACGTTGATCAGTTTGGTTTCCTGCAGCCTGGAAGTTTTCAGTGGCCTCAGGATCTGGGTGTGACCTGGACCCACCTTAATTCTCTTTCAGAGCACTTGATGACATCAGGGAAAGCATCAAAGAACTCCAGTTCTACAGAGACCACATCTTCAAGAGGAAAACAGATGAGAAGAAGAGGAARCTGATTGAGAACGGGGAGAGTGAGAAAGCTGCCAGCTGATTTTCCCTGCCCCAGCCTGCCCGTAGCACACACTAGATGCATCTCCTGGTTCTTTTTTTTTGTTTGCCAGTCTCTTGGGAAGCTCTACCCTGGGTTACCTTGTTTCTTAGCAGCTCTTAATGCTGACAGAAGCCTGAGTTGCTGCTGCTTTTCAGTTTGAGTGGAGGATCAGCATGCTGGGCCTGCCTGGTTCAGCTGTTTGGGTAAAACACGCTGTTTGATACTCCTTGCACCTGCTTTTAGGTGCAGTCTTTCACGACAGAATAAAACAGACCAGTTGAACGMTGGTGGTTCTGGAGAGCCTTTCTTTGGTGATTCTGCTCCCCCGGGCTGTCCTGGAGCAGGAGCTGCTGCCCCATAAACCACAATGAGCAGCAGAGCATGGGCTGTGCGGCTCCCAGGGGGGTTTTTATTGTGGCCATTAATAATTGTGGCCATCCAGGGCTGCTCAGTGCTGCTGATTGCTGGAACACCTGCTCTGCCAGCCCTGGCAATGGCTGTTATTGGAGAGAGGCCGTTAAAATGGTTAATGGGCCAAAGAAATGAGTCTGAAATGTCTCTCTCCTGTCACCAGGTCCTGGGTGAGCTGGCAATTCCAGCAGGGTTTGTTTTGTGTGGAGCAGGGCAGAGCTGAGGAACATCCCTGCACAGGCAGAATGCCTGGATGTGCCCTGCAGAGCTGCTGTCCCCAACCCTGGGACAGTGCCACTCTGGATGGGGACACACAGAGCTCCCTGCACCAACCACAGCCACCAAAATCCCTTCTCTCTCTCATTTCCATGTTTGTTTTCTCCCCTTCCTYTGACTTCTTCTTTCTGACCTACTTCTCCTGCTTTTCATATTTTATTCCTTTTTAAGATGCTTTTGTTTTTCTTGAAACGTTTTTTAAGGAAAATATGCCACCTGTGTTTATACATTTTTAAATATTGTTTATTCTTGCTTCTGAASTGATGGTGCTGCATGGAGGAGTTTTACGGTGTTTCCCTGTGTTTTTACACAATAGCATTCCTGGTTTTCTGTGCTGGCATCATTTGAGGTTCCAGTTTACTACAAATTTGTCTGTAACTGTAACTGCTCAAGGAGTTTGTGTTCCTGTTCGTTCACTGTTGGGAACAGGATAGAGAGTCTCCCATGTGGAAACTCCTTCCAGATTCAGTCATTTGAGCGTTCCATGATGGCAAAAAGAGCAGCCACTTATCCCTCCCTCCCTGCTCCATCTTTCCTCTGCCCTTCCCTGCMCCTCWCMTYCTCTCCATTGATCCACACTGCACTRTTTGGGTGCAAACCACAGAAATCAGAAGAAATATCAGCTCATGCTCCACTTCAGCCCGGCTTCAGTGCACTCTGCTCCCATTCCCATTTCCCAGAGAAATCCTTTCCCCTTTTCCCTTCTGCTCCCGGGCACAGCTGCTGATTCCACCACAATGGTCCAGAAGAAATTCTGCCCTTTGGCACGGACACAACACCACCCTTGGGGAGGCAGGTGAGGAAACAGAGACCCCTCCTCAAACGACAATCAGGCTGAGCTGGGTGTGGGGACATGGCAGGGATGTTTTGGGGACACTGCAGGATGTTTTGGGGACACTGCAGGATGTTCTGGGGACATGGCAGGGATGGGTTGGGGACACTGCAGGATGTGTTGGGGACATGACAGGGATGTTTTGGGGACAGGCAGGGATGTTTTGGGGACTCTGCACACCCACCCACACCCCACACCCACCCATGGCCCCGGGTGCTGCTCATGGGCTCAAGGTCGGCTGCAGAGAGCCCGGAATAGAAAACCTTCAGACASWKTTTTTTTTTKKYYYYTTTTTTTTCCTCCCGCTGCCGCTGATGATACCCTTTTACTGGAATAACTCTCTCCTGCTGACAGATAAGCTTTTAGGGTAGTGAAATCTCTGTGACACTTTAAGTGCCCTAAATGACAAAACAAGGACGTGCAGGATTACCCCGTGGCTGCTCTGTAAAACACAACTTGTCAGGGAATTGCCACAGCCCCGGGCCCCATGGGGATGGGCAGCCCCATCCCTGCCAGGACTGTCCTTGCACAGAGAGGAGCAGAGGGGAGAGGGGACAGGGGAAAATGGGGTCAGGGTGAGGAGCAGCCCCCCAGCCATGGGGACACAGGAATCTCTGGAATCTCTGTCTCTGTGCTGCCTGCTCGCTGATGGATGGGATCCAAATGGCCCTGAATTGTCAGCGATGTTTCATCCTGTGCCAGAGGAGCTGCAGCGGTGCCACGCTGGGGCACGAGCTGTCACTCAGAGCAGGGAGAGGTGACAGTCACTGAGATCCATCCCTGGCACCAAATCCAGCCAGGAGAGCACAAATGGGGTGACAATGGTGTGAGAGGGCCCWGCAGACCCCTGACTCTGGAAAACAATTACCTGGTGAGTGGAGTGGCACCTCCTGAGCCCTCCTCGGTGCTTTGGGCACCAGGGGAAGGTAACSCTGCAAATCCTTCTGCTTTCCTAARACWSGGCTTTGCTGYTCACTCTGGAAATCCCTTCCTGGAAGTCTGGATGGAAATCTGTCCTGCAGGCACCATGCACCCTGTGCCACCCTGCCCTGCCCCTTCCCCAGCCCGAGTCCCCTCCTGCTCTGCCCTTGCCATGAATAAAATCAGAGTCTGCTCCCGACCCAGCAGACAAGAGCGGAGGGAGGATCACACTCTCCAAACTTTGCAGAAGGGAAATGAAGCGCAGAGAGATGAAGTGACCTCCTTAAGCTCACATGGGGAATTTGTGGCAGAGCCAAGAACCGAGCTGAGATCTCCAGGGTCCTCATCTATTCCTTCAACTGTGAGATATTCCTTCCTCTTCCCCTCCAGCCAAGTTAAAAATAAACCCGAGTTTCATGTCCCTTTGGCAGCAGTGTGGCTCCAGTGCAGCAGTCTGCTCCTGGAGTTTCTGAGGCTGCAGCACCAGGATCTKCCTGGCTCTGCAGTGCCCAATCTTTCAGAGGATGGCTGCATGCATGGGCACATATATTTACTGCAGATATGAGTTATATGGCACTTTCTGCCTCATATTTAAATGGAACCTCTTCATTGGCCTTTTGAAGCAAATCTCTGTTGGTTCAGAGAAACTTTCACCGCCAGCCAGTGTTTGTTCTCATTGCTCCTGCCAGTCAGAATAAAACCCAGAGAAGGTGGCTCTGGATTGCAGTGCCATCCCACACGCAGAGCCCAGCCTTTCCTGGGGAAATATCCTGTGGTGATACCTGCAGGAAACCCTCAGCTGTGCCCTGAGAGCTGGGGAGCAGCGTGGAGGCTCTGCCCATCATGGAAAGCTCTGTTCCACCATGGAAGGCTCTGTCCCACCATGGAAAGCTCTGTCCCACCATGGAATGCTCTGTCCCACCATGGAAGGCTCTTTCTCACCATGGAAAGCTCTTCCCCACCATGGAAGGCTCTTCCCCATCATGGAAAGCTCTGTTCCACCATGGAAGGCTCTTTCTCACCATGGAAAGCTCTTCCCCACCATGGAAGGCTCTTCCCCACCATGGAAGGCTCTGCCCCACCATGGAAGGCTCTGTCCCACCATGGAAAGCTCTGTCCCACCATGGAAGGCTCTGTCCCACCATGGAAGGCTCTTCCCCACCATGGAAAGCTCCCGTGCCGTGCTCGCAGTTGACTCTGGCCCTTTGTATCCTCCACCCTGTTGCTCCCATTTTCTGTGCTCTGCTCCCCTGACTGGAGCTGCCTTTTTTTGCTGTGGGATGTTCCCTGCCCGGTGCCCCTGCAGCCCCTCTGCCTTTCCCCACTCGAGTTTTCACACTCAGCCCGTTCTCTGAGCTGCCATTCCCGATGGCATCGCTGCTGTTGCTGCACTCGGTCTTGTGGTGTCTCCCGAACACCGGGAGCTGGAGAGGAGCAGGGCACAGGGAGGAGAAGGGAACAGGAGAAGGGCCAGGGTGGGAGGGCTGCACAGAGCCCATGGCTTTCCCTTGGGCTGTTGTTTTAACTCTTCCTGCAGTCAAAGGGAGATCTGAACAGTACGAGCAACCTTTCTGGACATAATTCCCTTGTTTCCATGGGGAAGGATAATTTCCTGCAAGAATTAGATTGTTTTGCTCTGTGTTTGCAGCAGAGAGCAGCCCTGGCTGCATCCCCTGTGTGTCTGCACAAACCCAGGACAGAGGACAGGAGTTCCACCTTTCCTGTCCCCTGTGATCGTGTCAGACTCTTCATCTCATCACTGCTCCTTCTCCCCACTGGGATCTGTGTCCAGGACAGTGCTGTGGTTTGGGATGATGTTTCTGTCTGTGGGGCTCTGCAGAGGACAGCGCTGGGCCCCGCTGGAAGGAGCCAAAGTGCAGCTCTGGAGAAACACAGAGAATCCTCATCCACCCCAGGCACACCCAGGCAATGCCTGGACAGATCTGAGTCACTCTGTGATCATCAGAGGAGATAAATSGGCCTAATCCAATCCCCCCTCCAGAACAGACAGCAATGAGTAAAGGAGATGAAGGGGATGAGTTTCTGTGTGAACATTGCCCCATCAGTGCATGGGCTGGATGGGGACACTGAGGCACRGGCAGCACCCTGGAGAAAGGACCCTGCACTGACCACACCAGTCCTGGCTCACCCTAAAGGATCCCACCTTCATGTCAGACACCAAAAATACAACAATATGTTCTGGGGCAATGATTTCCCTTTCCAGAGGGACAAAGTGACTCGTCTTGGGGTCTTTTCCGTGTCCTCTGCTGTGTGCTCTAATTGCCCTGAGATGCTCTACCTGGAGAGAGCCTTAATACATAATTATGTCCCATTAGCAATGAGAATAACATGCCAACTGCTTTGGATAATCACGGAGAGCAGCGCTCCTGCCAGTCTCCTAGCTACCACAGCACACACGGATTGGGCTCAATTTCTACAAGAGGGCATTTTGGAGGAATTATCTGAGCTGGAAATAAGAACAGCAGACACACRGTTCTGGTTTCACGGGGCTCAGATGGGAACTAATGGGGAAATTCACTGCAAAGGCAAATCAACTAGTAGGATTTTTAATTTTTTAAACCCACCCTAATTAAGAGCAGAGGTAGCATAGCCCAAAGGAAGCCTTCAGAAGRTTGCAGATGCTCTCTGCCTGGAGATGGTGTGAGATCTGGTGTTGATTTAAAGACTCTGGGAAGCTGCACTGCCATCCCTAGGTAAACCATTCCCATGTTTTATGACCATGCTGCCACGAATTTGTCCCATATTTCTTGCCTGAATTTGTCTGACTTTCGTTCCTAACCACTGAGGATCATTTTGCCTTTCCCATCCCTCTCCACACACCATCAGCAGCACTCCCTGGTCCAATCTTGCCACAGCATCTCATCCCTTTGCTTCTCCTCCTCCTGATTTCCAGGGCTGTGTATACCCAATTTCTAGAGATCTTCCTAAAACTCCAATGTGCAAACCACTCTTAACTGCTGTGGGGACATGCCCAAGTCTTTCTTCTGGAGCTGAAATCATCTTTCTTGCCCACAGCACCGCAGCAACTCCTGGTTCCATCTCCCCCTCCCCCAGGAGCCCCTGCTTTTCTTCACCACAGCAGGACCAGGTTTAATCCATCACAAGGGAATTGTGGCATCACACAGCCCTGGGGCATTTGGAGGCTGCTGGAAGGACAGTCCCTGTTCACCAGGATGCTGCTGAGAGCTGCAGGACTGGCTGGCTCTGGCTGGGGATGTGTCTCAGTGCTGGAGCCTCCCTCCAGCAGCACAGGGGCCATGGGCTGTCCCCATCTCC
>NW_026623614.1:409810-411524 GCF_030028575.1 Malurus melanocephalus
TCCAGCCTGGCCCCTGTGCACTGCAGGATGTCACCATTCCCTCACACTCCCTCTGCTTTTCCCTKTGACGTGTTTTTCTCATTCTGAAGGACAGCCCTGTCAAGCAGTCCCTGGAGAATGAAGAAAAGCAAACAGGAGCCTTGGGAGGTGCTCCTAGTGCCAAGGACAAGGCTGGCTGCTGCCAAGGTCACAGGCAGAGGATATTCATCTTCATTCCTCACATCCCATCCAGCCTTACTGGAGAGAGCAGAGTGTGTGTGGAAAGGATGAGGGAGCACAGGGTGGTTCAAGAGGAGATTGCTTCAYGAGACAATGGCTGAGCTGATAATGCCAGCTAAAGTCGGCCCACCGGGGACCTCTTACGATTTTAAGATCCAATCAACTTTAAAATATTACTGTCTCAGGCAGGCGACAAGTCTTGGAGCAGAAAACAAGTGATCCTGTTTTATTTACGGAGGGAAGGATGTTCTCCCCGTCCTCACCCACGTATTGAAATATTAATGGTGTTTGTCTGCGTAGCTGTGTTAACATCACATTCCCAGAGCTCAATCTATCAAAGCTCTGGTTAGAACACTGAATGCCATGGTGCTGGCTGCCCGGGACAGCAGGGATGGAGAGGGCAGGGGCAGCGAGGACATGAAGAAATGCCTCAGGAAGGGTCTGCAATTGGGATCTGTATCTGAATCCCCCTCTCCTCCCAGTGAAACCTCCTCTGGCTCCCCCACGTTCCTGGTGGCCACATGTCACCATTCCAGAGTGGCTCATCCAGGGGATGTCCATTCTGTTGAGGAGACCCTGACCTTGGCTTAGAAACTCCAGAATATTCAGGTGTGTCCATCCTCCTCCACCCCTCACAGCTGCCATCCTGCAGCTGCACAAATCCCTGCAAGGTTGGAGCCTCTCTGCAGGAATTCATTTTGGGGACAGCCCCAGAGCTGCAGCTGTGCTCCATGTCCGTGCAGGTCCCGCTGCCATCCTGCCCACGTTCCCTCTCTGCTGGGATTCTGTCAGAGCCTGGAGCTCTCTGCAGCCTCTCCGAGCTGTGGMACCRCTGCTGCTGCTTCTGCAAAGAGTTYCTGTGACACCTCATCACTCTGCCTGAGCCCGCGGCCACGCTGGGACAGCAGCAGCCAGGACTGCCTGAGATATTTTATCATAAACACAAAAGCAACAACCACCACAGATCCTTAATAAAAATGTGTCTCTGGCGCCCGTGCAGAGCGCGAGTTAAACTCGGCGTAGCACCGAGCAATTTGCAGCGCCTGCACACGCCATCCTGCAAACGTCCCCAAAGTGCCCCACRGAAAAGTCAATAACATCAATAAAATCAACAACAAATAAAAGCAGCSTGGCTCAGCAGCAAGCTCTGTTCACAGGGAGCATCCCAGCGACCTTTTGAAGAAGCTCAGTGTGAGAATCATCCCCGTGCACAGGGAAGGGGGACACTCTGCTCCCTGAGAGCAGCTGCTGTGCCAAGAGCTGGCCAAGGGTCCGTGGAGCACCCCAACCTTCAAATGGGGAGCAGTGCCCTTCTCCTGGTGTCACCGAGCACCCCAACATTGCCCTCCTCCTGCTGACACCAAGCACCGAGCATCCAGAACAGCACCTGCTCATCCCCGGGAGCCATCACGACAGAACCAACAGGTCAGAGCCATCCCTGCCCTTTGTTGGGTACAAAGGACCTTTCCCAAAATTCTCATTCTCTCCTGTGTTT
>NW_026623614.1:411700-421198 GCF_030028575.1 Malurus melanocephalus
CTTCTCCTGGTGTCACCGAGCACCCCAACATTGCCCTCCTCCTGCTGACACCAAGCACCGAGCATCCAGAACAGCACCTGCTCATCCCCGGGAGCCATCACGACAGAACCAACAGGTCAGAGCCATCCCTGCCCTTTGTTGGGTACAAAGGACCTTTCCCAAAATTCTCATTCTCTCCTGTGTTTCCTGACGCTGCCCTCCTCTTCTCGCCCGCCAGGACCTGAGTGTTCTAAGTCATGCGCCTTCTTTTATTATGTGCCCATTCATCCATCCCTGAGATTCACATTCCTCCTCCTTTATGAAGAATTAACTTGTTGGAGCTGATTTATGAAGACTGGCAGGCACCTGTGCTGGAGCAGGGCTCTAATACGTTCATCATGAAGTCCTGTAGTTATTCCTAAAAGAGCTCATGTTAATGCCTCACATTAAAATTCATATTTTATTTTTACATAACTAGATGTCTCTCTGCAATCTTTAAGATATGCCCTTCAGAACCTGGATTTCTTTTTTTTTTTCCTTTTTTTTTGTTTTTTTGGCAGGGGATGGAGGCCGTGTGGTGGCAGTTTCTCATAAACACGGGGTGGCATTGGTGCAGGGTGACATATCCCATGTTCTCTGTGTGTTTTGTGCCTCAGGTCTGACTGACAGCGCGGACTCACCAAGGTCCATCCTCCCTCAAATGGAGCTCACTTTTGTAGCGCAGCAATAGAACCGTTTTCCTTAAGAACATGACCTTTCCCAAATCTCCTTTGTTAACAGGAGGCAGCTTGTGCTGGGAAAGCAGAGAGTTGAGCTCTGCACTCTTCTGGAAGATCCCTCAACAGGCAAGGGGTGCGTGGGGAGCCTTTCCTGTGATCCGAATCATGGAGATGAAAACAGAGCTGCAGGGGGCAAAGGCCTCAATTGTTTGGTGGGAACATTTCTTTCCTTTTCAATTAATTGTGTTTCATTCCCTGGTAGAAACAAATCTACTGGAGCCCACTGAATTTGGCACAAGTTCAGCTCAAACCAGAACTGCCCTCAAAACTTAGGCTGGCCGAACTCAAGCTGGCTCAATTCAAGCCTGGCCTCACATTCCCCATTTTCCTGACACTTTTGCCTTTGGATGCCAAACACACCTGGGGATCCTCAGCATTGTGGGGGCAGGGGCTGCTCCACGGGGCTCTCCCCTGCCCACACAGCTCAGATCTGCTCTGCAGGAAGGCGTTGGTGGGAACAAAGCAGCGTGAGCCAACCACGGGCTCCAGCATTCCACTGCGGATCATAATTGACCACTGAGAGCCTCAGCTACAGTACTAATTTGATAGSACTGTAATCAATTGTGTTTCTTGCTCTCAGATGCAGAGAGAAAAATAAAAGGAGTGGGAAAGTTGATCTGGATTTTTTTTTTTGCACACCACTGGAGCAGAAAAGCTTTGTCCCTTGTTATTATTGATGTTGAGGTCAGGCTGCTGTGCTGGATGCACTCACACACGGATGAGAGCAGCCCCAAAGAAGGGCAGTCCCCAGCCAGGCACACACAGAGCCATCTGCAGCACAGTTGTTACACAACTTTTGGCTCTCTCTGAGAGATGTGGGGCTGCAGGAGCGGAGCAGGCAGGCTGTGAGCAGAGCAGAGGGGCTGCAGGGAGCAGTGAGAGAGCCATGGTGATGGTCACTGCCCAGGACATCGGGGATGAGCCGATATCTTAATCCTTCCACACCCTGGATCTGATCCAACACTGACTGAAGGCATGGAAATCTCCCGTCAGCTCCCTGGGCTTTCAGCCAGACGGGCAGTGGTGTGTGGAGTTCCTGGGACAGGAGACAGACAGACAGACAGACAGACAGACGGACGGATGGACGGACAGACGGACAGGCAGACGGACAGACAGATGGACAGATGGACAGACGGACAGACGGACGGATGGATAGGCGGACGGATGGATGGACAGACAGACAGACAGACGGACAGATGGACAGACAGACGGACAGACGGACAGACGGACAGACAGACGGACAGACAGACAGACAGATAGACAGACGGACAGACAGACACCCTCCCTTGGGACCGTGGCACTGCTCAGCACAGCGATTCCCCTGAGCATCCCTGTGCTCCTGCCCCTGTCCCATCTGTCCAGGGTGTCACCAGCTCAGCACTGGGGACAGGACAGGACACCCCACAGTGCCCACAGCCACCAGCACTGCAAGGACAGCTCTGCTCTCTGTTATTTATTTGTTTTTGCGGGGCGGTGCAGAMAATGACAGCTCATAAACGCTGCCAGTGCCCTCCCTTCGCTGTCCTTTGAAGCGCTGCGAACCGCTGGCTTTGAACCCCTGTGTTTATTGTGAGCTGCAGMGCTCACGCCTTCGCCACCGACATAAATTACAGAGCAGGAGCAGAGAGAAAGGGAGGAAGATAATGCAAAATGCCCTCCCAACTAACTTTGCTAATTAAACCAGCTCTGAAGCCTTCCCAAACACCCCCATGTTATGACAACGTGGAAAGCACATTCCAGTGAAACTATTAAATTTATATTGTGGAGATAAAGTTCAAATGAGACYATTGCTGGCTGATAGCTGAAAGTGAGCCAGGATGTGCCCAGGGGGCAAGAAGCCCAATGGCATCTCCCAATATTGTGGCTGTCAGGAGCAGGACAGTGACTGTAACCCTGGTGGGGCCGTGCCTCGAGTCCTGGGGTCAATTTTGGGCCTCTCACCACAAGAAAGACCCTGTGGGGCTGGAGGATGTGCAGAGAGGGACACGGAGCTGAGGACATGGTTAGTGGGGACATGGCAGTGCTGGGTTAATGGTCAGACTTGATTTTGGAGGTCATTTACAACCAAACGATTCTCTGTGATTCACTTCCCATTACCCCTAAGCCAAAGGGAACAATCTTTTGGGACATCCTCAAGGAACAGGGATCCCTCTGAGCCTGGGTCGTGTTTCTTCCTGCCATGCTCTCTCTGAGACCAAGACACCCACGGCACAGAGCAAACACATCCCTGCAGGTTCTGTTCCTGGGTTAGAGAAACACCAGCAAAGCTTCAGGCTGTGCCAGCACAGCACGTGAAATGGGAACTCACTGTCCTAACAAGAATAATATTCCTTGCAGAGGTTCATGCGCTGCTGCAATTGAGTTATGAAACACCACGAGGATCAGGTGGACTTTGCAGGAGCTGCTCTTCTCATGGAGCGTTTTTTTCACTGTCTTTAGCGAAAATAACCTTTCAGAAAGCAGGAGCAGAATCCTCCTCCCCCTCAGCCCTCCAGTCACTGTCCTCCGCTGAACATTGATTTTTGCAATGCTCCTCATTTTTCCTGCTCTGGAAATGAACCCGACTGTGTGTGTCTGCAGAGATGGTAGAACAGAGACAGCAAAGGCAGAGATGTCTGCATGACCACGAGGTCAAACTGCTCCAGCTTTTGGGAGTCCTCAGAAGAGGCTGCAATCTGCCCTATCTCAGGCATTTTAAATTCAAAACATTGATAGCTGGAAAAAAAACCAGGYTTCTAAATGCTGCAGGAGAATGAGTGTGATCYTGTGCCAAGGAGCAGGGCCTGAGGAGTTCCATGATGGGGTAACACTGAGTTATTCATCATTTGGGGGTGATTATATTGCATTCTTGGGTGGCTGTCATTTGCCACCATTTGTAACAATAATCAGCCACCAGCCCTGGAGCTTTCTGGCTGCTATTTTAAATCACTATTCCCTCTAAGCAAACAGCAAATAGAGGCAGCTTCCATTCCCTAAGTGAGGCAGGGGAAGAGCTTTCGCTCCAAGCAGAAATGAGAGTGTGAGCTGGAGGTGCTGCTGGAGCGGCTCAGGGATGTTTGGATGGGGGAATGCTCGTACCCGCGGTGATAAACAACGCTGGAGAGAAGAAACTCCAAAGGAAAAAAGGGGGGAAAAAAGGAAAAAGGCAACTTTTGCCTCCAGGTCTGCGTCTCACACTCCCCGAGCACGCGGTGAATTCTGCTGGGGAAGCGTTTCCATCCAGCAGGAGGGCAGGAAAGGCATTGGGTGGAGCTCTGTGTGTTTACCACCATTTATCCTTTGCATTTTCCTGGTGCCAAGAGGCCCTGGGCACTGAACAGCCCCTGTGCAAGGGAGAGCACACACATGAGAAAGCAGATTTCTCCCAAAACCATAAAAGTGAAAAAGCAATAATGTATCTGCAATCTCTGTTCTGAATGAGGGCTCACCCTAAACAGTTATCTTTAACTATAAAGTGATTTAATTCCAGACCCAAATGATGAACTGATGAATTTCACGGCCCAGTTTCTATTCTGGAGCCACCCCCCTGCTCGCTGAAGCTCATTTTTGGGGAAGGTATTGGAGGAAAATGAGCTSTTCCCCCTCAGATCTCCCCGGGGAGCGCTCCCACGATGCAATCGCTCGCTCGCAGCATCCCTGACACACAAGTACAAACAGCGACATTTCCCAATATCAAACGGAGAGCTGAGGGGAGTTGCTAAGATCAGGCTCTGCTCTGATCTAACTTGCATCTTGCCAGTTTAAAATCTTAATTGAAATGCTACTTGAAAGCCTCCTGAGCAAAGCAGGGAAGATAAACCCAGGAGTTGGCCCGAATGCCAAAGMGAGGGGAAGGAAAGGCAAAATGCTGGGGTTTTTTTTCTGAAAATACCACGTTGAGCTGCCTGTCGCTGGCAGAGGTATGGACATGTTCCTTCTCCAGAGAGGGACAGGAGGGGAGGAAAATCATCTCCCAGTATCAGTGTGAGCAGCAATGTCAGCTCGGCAGCAGTGCCTCGTTTGCCTGCCTCTGAAATTTGGGAGGAGAGAGGGGAGAGGAGAAAGCAGCAGAGCAGCAGTTTGGGCAAATTTGGGCCTGGAGGTCTCTGCCCACAGCAGCTCCGWGCAAACCCCGCGGTTCTGCCAGGCAGCTCCTCCACATCGGGGAGAGAGAGAGGGGAACTCGCCCAAACTGGCCAGAAACCGCCTGGCTGTTAATTACACTTTGCAACATCTGCTACTTGTGATTATTTGTTTAGGATTTCTATTTTCTCCATTGGAACACTGATTTTTTTGTTGTCTGGAGCTGCCCTGGAAAGGAGCTCTGGTCCAACAGCAGCAGTAGAGCGCTGCACACACCGACAGCACGGCGAGGATCGCACCGAAGCTGCTGCTTTTTCAGTGATTTTGGTTATTTTGGGCGCCGCGGATAAACCGTTTGCTCATTTGGGAACAACAGAGCTTAAAAACAAACGAGGTGTTAAAAGGAGGGAGCTCAAAGCCGGGCTTTCATCTGCGGGCTTTGATGGGGCCGGGAACAGCTCTGTTCTCAGGGGGATGATGATGATGATGATGATGATGATGATGATGATGATGATGATGATGATGATGATGATGATGATGATGATGGTTTGGGCTCTGCCGGGTCCGCTGGGTCGGATTTTCACCGCTCCCGGCGCTCCCCTCCCGCCTCCCCGCATTCCCACTTCAAAGCGGGAGGGAAGAAGCCCCGAAAAGCATCATTTTGTTGATCAAAACCCCGCACTAAACACTGGCCCAGATGAAGAAACCGAGCGAGGAGCTTTTCATTAGGGCAGATAAAAATCCCAGCTCGCCGGGCGCTGGAGCCGCGCTCAGCCCGGACGGAGCGGGCACAGAGCTCGCTCGGGGCATTTACAGAAAAATGCTTTTCTTTCATCTGCACAAGTAAATCTCTTTCGAACACTTGTGAGCTGATTGCCGCCAATTTCCGCTGCTGAACGCGGCCATTCGGAGGGAAGGCATTAGGACTAAGAGATACTCATAACATTTCAAATGAAGCAGATTTTTTTCCTTTTTTTCCCCCCCATCCCACCTCGGGCTGTGTCTCTTTCACCGTTTGAGGATTCATTCTTTGAGAACAAGAGATGTTTCTCTGCTTGAGCTCTCTCCTATGCAGTCCCTGCCCAGACAYSAAGGCACTTGTGATGGRGGGATGACTCCCTTTGCAATGGGGTACCCCATAAATACAGAATCACWGAATCAYGGGGTGCTTTGGGTCACWGCGACCTTAAAGCTCATCCTRTTCCACCACCCAGCCACAGACTGGGACACCTTCCACTAAACCAGATCGCTCCAAGCCCCGTCCAGCCTGGGCTTGGACTGGGATGGGGCAGCCACAGCTTCTCTGGGCATCCCCTGCTGCCCACACTGAACCCGGACACAGCTGGGTTTGGGATCCCAGTGCCCACACTGCAGGATAAACCCAGGCACAGCGGGGTTTGGGATCCCACAATGGGGGATGAACCCGGACACAGTGGGGTTTGGGATCCCAGTGCCCACAATGGGGCATGAACCAGGGCACAGCGGGGTTTGGGATCCCACAATGGGGGATGAACCCGGGCACAGCGGGGTTTGGGGTCCCACAATGGGGGATGAACCAGGGCATAGCGGGGTTTGGGGTCCCAGTGCCCACAATGGGGGATGAACCCAGGCACAGCTGGGTTTGGGATCCCACAATGGGGGATGAACCCGGGCACAGCGGGGTTTGGGGTCCCACAATGGGGGATGAACCTGGACACTGAGGGGTTTGGCATCCCAGTTCTGTGTGCAGCTCCTGTCCACCCTCTCACCCCGCAGCTCACTCACGTTTTTCTTGGCAGGGCTGCTCTGAATCCCTTCATTCCTCGGCTGTRTYGAYACCAGGGGGTTGCCCTGGTCCAGGTGTGGCATCAGCCTTGTTAAACCTCYTGAGATTCCCCTGGGCCACAGTTTGACTGCACACAGCGCTATAAATACTGTAATTATTTCCAGAGAAAGAGAGAAGAGGACTTGGAGCATCTCCCAGTGGTGCTGTGCAGAGCMGCAGTCGCTCGGGGTGTGTACAGGCACCAGGCTACAACCATTTTCCACTCATCATTCTGTGCCTGAGTATTGCCACACATATGTTATGAAAAATTACCCGCTGCTCAGAGAGCTCCGAGATACAATAAGATTCACATCAACATTAATGAACCCCTGTCTCTCTTGCTGGAGAAAGCTAATGTAATAACAGCGTTATATTCGGCAAACAAATGCTTGAGACAATTTTTTTTTAAGCGCCAGACAGTAAACAGGACCGAAAATATCCTCATGAATTACAAGAGTCTAAAATCCTCTACTGAGAAATTAATTTAATAGCAGTAAATACTAGAACAATTTCCCCCATGTGTGAAGGCACCGCCACATTCAGTTAAAAAGCTCCGTTGAAGCAGCACGTGGGCACCCACGAGGGCAGGGAAATGTATTTCATCACCCTTTGGGAAAGGCTTTGTCCCTCCTGCACTGGCACTGGGTATGGGATGTGCCTTCCTGCATAGAAAGATCCGGGAAAGGAAGAGGGAGAGCGAGCTGGAGGAACTCAGCAGGAGAAAAACACCCAAACAACCAAACAATTCAGGAGCAAACTCAGCTTTAGGGAAATTCTTAAAATTTCGCCTCCCTGGCCAAAACTCAGACATTTGCAGGCAGCCCCCACATTCATGGGATGCAGAAGAAGGGAATGTGGCCCCGGGCTGGCAATTCCCGTTGGTTTTTGGGGCCTGGAGGGGTCTCCTGTCCCAGAGCAGCATCTGCCCAGATCAGCGCTCTCTGATGAGATCCAGAGCGGTGCTGGAGCAGGGACGGCCTTTGGGGAGCAAACAGCCTTTGAAAAGAATGATGGTAATCAGAGTAGCCTTCTCCCCGCATCTGTTCAGCTGTTATTCTGGGCACAATTAATAGGTCTGAGGAAAGATCCGCTCATAATGACAATCTGCTCTGCGCAGCGGGAGGTTTTATAAAGGAGCCGAACTGCGGCTCATTGAAAACACTTAAAGTAATTAGTTACAGGGCTACTCGCTTTCTTTCCTTTTAATAGTAATAATGGTTATTAATGTTTACAAATTACAGCGCCTTGCTGCAAATGGAAGAATGGCTGGAGCGGTTGCCCAGGGAGAATGGGCGCTCTGAAATCTCTCCCTTGGAGACAGATTCTCTGTTCCAGCACATGGTGCTGCTGGAAATGGGCACAGCAGGACCCAGCACTCCCAAATATGAGCTGGTTCCAATCCCAAACTGGAATTTGGCACCGAGGGGCGATGCTGTGACCACCCTGTGCCCACAGGCACTGCACTCTCATGTGCCARGCACCAGGAAAGGAAGGAGAGAATCGTTCTGATGATAAATATGTAGGAGAAGCTCAAATCAACCTGAACTTTRGGAAAGAAGAAAGATAATTAAAATATAAATAGACATGTTTGTTTCAAAGATTGATGGCAAGCACTCGTTTCAGCCTGAAGATTAATCAGGGAAGCATAATTATGCCTTTGCACAAAAAGCCCTGTTAAATCCCCTCCCTGCCCCAAAGAGCAGAGGAAGGAGGTGGGAGATGCTGCCAAACTACACGTGGGGCTGAAGCTTGAAGGACAGTCCCCAGCAAGGGACACTGCCATGCAGRGACTGCTCCACACCACGCTTTGACAGCAGCTTCCCTCATTTTAAAGAAATGCTTCATTTCCACACGCTGTGAAACTCCAATGTGGGATTTCCTCGTGTCCCTGTCCCCTCCTCACACCACCAAAGCCATCTGTGGGGATGCAAGGCGTTATCCCAGCCTGAAGACATTTCATCTGTTCTTTCCTCGTAGCCCCTGCAGATTCTCCAAGGACATCTCAAGTTGTAATTGTGATGCTRAATGCTGCTGCCCGAGCTCATCATGCGGGGGGTGCTGCTCAGTGGAGCTTCTCCGTGACCCCATCACACCCCGGGGCTCTGGGGACAGAGGTGGTGGATGCAGCACCATCATCATCCTCACCTTCCTCCCCTCCCAGCACGGGATCACACGGCCACAGATTGATTTGTGGGGAGCTGTGCTCGCGTGCCTCAAGCCATGTGTGACGAGCACAGAGATTTGTTTGACATCTTTGCCACGCAAGGTCAGGCTGCTCTCTGCTGACTCAGGCAGTGGGGAAAGCAGAGCTCCTGGAGGGTTGGATGCTGCCTCAGCACCCCCAGGCACCAAAAACACAGCGTTCCCTCTGTGCCCATTCCATCTGCAAAGCTGAGCCCAGCTGAGCCCATGTGGGCAATAAAGCATGGGGTGTAGCTGTGCCAGACCCTCCAGTGGTTCCCCCCTGTATTTGGTCACTCATCTCTATTTACCCAGAACTGGGGGAGTTTTCCATCCCGAGCCCTTTGCAGCGTGTGCCAAATGGAAACACAAGGAAAGGAAATYCTGTGCAAGAGGCAAATGTCTCTGCAGCCTCCAAGTGGCTCCCCGTTAGTGTTTCTCACTCTGAGCTGTTTTGCTGCCCCAGGCTGTGCATCACACGCTCTCCCCATGGGTCTCTCATTTATTGGCAGGKCCAAGGTCCCCAGGGAGCTCCCCATCACCAGGCAAAGCACGTCCTCGGCTCCTTGCATGTGCCAGCTGGGAGATGGGGCTCTGCTCTTCACATTATTTACTTTTTATAGACAAAGCTGTGACCCTGGACTCCCTTTTAAAGCTTATCTATCATGTACTCCTCTCCTCTCCCTCTCAGCA
>NW_026623614.1:421606-426291 GCF_030028575.1 Malurus melanocephalus
ATCCTGCAGCAGTGCTGAGGATGGATTTGTCCTCCCAGGGCAGCAGCAGAACCAAAGTGCCCCCACCTCCCACACAATGCAGGGGATGAGCAAACAGAATGCAAGGGACAGTGGGAATTTCTGCATGGGAACCAAAAAGAACAAACTGTCATTGGCTACCAAGTGACGTCAGGGCGCCTCGAGTGCTTTATTTAGAGAATCTGGAGTGAGAACAGGTAAAATACCTGAGTTCAGGGACGAGGCCATGATTCCCCTGGCTTCGGAGAGCTGAGACTCTCCACATGAGAGGTCAGAGTGATTTTCATGAATCAGAGGAGCGGTGACAGATGCTCTCCTCTCAGCTGGAAAAAGAGGACTGCAAAAGCTCTTCTCCCCATTTTTGAATGGCTCTCCATCTCCAGGAGAGCCCACACCATTGCTGGGCCTGCAGCACTCACAGCACAGCCAGGCAGCCTGATGGTGCCCTCCTCTGCTGCTGCCTCTGTGTGCTGGAGTCTGGGTGGGATGGGGCACCATTGTATTTTATATTGATATATTTTATATTGATATATTTTATATTGATATATTTTATATAGATATATTTTATATTGATATATTTTATATATGTACACACACACATTGGCAATACAAGATGCAGCTCCTACACCAAGCAGAGGGAAGGCAGCCCCCCCTCACCCTCACTGGGACCCAGCTCACGCTGTAATCTGTCATTATCTTGTCTTCTTTCATCTCTGACCAAACCTCGGAGCCGCTCTGTCTCTGCAAAGAACGGGACAGAAACGCTGCAGATCCTGAGGCAGATCCCTCCTTCCTTTGGTTTCTTCTTCTCTAGGCACGAGGATGTTGGAAAACAAAGTCAGACATAAAATCCCCTAAATTATTTGATGAAGAAAAAGGCCTGAGTGTGTGCCAGGCAGCTTTTAGGGGAGAGGGGAAAGAGGCAGCCCAAAAGCTACTGCTGAGCATATTAAAGAATGGCATTATCAAGTGGAACAGACAAGACATGTATATAATGCATAAGCAGTGTTTGCTGCTTCTCCAAACAACTCATAGATCACCAGGACACAAACTCCTGGGAAGAGCAGAGAGGAAAAGAGAGAGGAATGCACGATAGCATCAGGGGAGACGTGTCTGCTGCTCACGAGTGGRAAAAGCCCCACCAAAAGCCTGGGATGTGGATGGGCTTAACCCAACATCTGTGGCTCTGGGGAGACCTGGAGAGAGGGGACACTCAGGAACCCACAAATCCTGCACCCGGCTGTCCCCATGCCAGCACAGTGTCCCCAGGCCAGCACAGTGTCCCCAGTGTCCCCAGACCAGCACAGTGTCCACAGTGTCCCCAGTACCAGCACAGTGTCCCCAGGCCAGCACAGCGTCCCCAGGGCCAGCACAGTGTCCCCAGGCCAGCACAGTGTCCCCAGTGCCAGCCCCAGGTGACAAATGGGGCCTGACAAGGTGGCATCAATCTGCAGTGGAGTGACCTTCGCTTGCACAGGGATGTTCTCAACAACTCCAAGCGTAAGGAAGGTTCATCTGTGTTCTCTTTTAGCACATTAAAAGGGTATTATTGCTACAAACCAGAATCCAAATGGGCCCCTGGTCACAGCTTTGGAGGAGGCTTCAGACTGAAGGTGCAGGGCAGCGATTAAAAGGGGCACAGAACGTTTGTGCTTTGCAAACAGGACAGACACAAAGCTGTCCCTGATGGGGAGGGGTGGAAGGGGACAGTGGAGCTGAGCAGAGCAGAAGAAGGCGTTGGGAGCACACGAGGCTCTGGGGGCTCCGGGGGCTCTGGGGGCTCTGGGCTCCCCATTTCCATGACCCAGCTCTCCAGAGAATGCAGTGGCTCCAGATCCTGCCTTTTCCAGGGCCTTCACACTCCTGGCAGGTTTGGGAGAACCCCTTGGTCAATAAAGGAGTTGTGAATTCCATCTGTCCCCTCCTGCTCTGAGCTGTGAACCTTTCCCTCGTGCTGCTGCTGTGACAGAGAAGGGACAGAGGAGACATTGAGGTCCTGCTGGTGCAGCSTGGCAGGGAAATGAGATTGTGATTATTTGCAGGCTGAGATGCTGCCTGCACACCCCGGGCTGTCTGTGCCTGTGACGGGAGGTGACCGGGGGTGGCTGTCCCCAGCTCGTGCCATTTCAAACACGCTGGCACCTCTGGCTGCTCTCCCTGCTCCAATCCAAGGGCACCACGGGAGCCAAGCCTTGGGAAGCTCCTGCCATGGAGAAATCAGTCACTTTAATTACCCCTTGCACTGTGTTTATCTCCATGGAAGGTCCCTGGCTCTGTCAGCACAGACTGGCAGGGGAGCAGAGCGGAGCAGCAATGATCTGAATGTTTGTTTATTTATGTCAACAGCACCAGCACAGAACCTCCTGCACCCCGGGCTTTTCCTGGGGCTGCACAGCCTCCAGACCCTGCTCCCCAACAAATGGAGGCTGCTCCAGGAGCCCAGGCAGAATGTGGGGTGTGGTGAGCAGATCGGGCAACTGGGACCAGGGAAAACACCCTCCCTAAGCCTAACCCAAAACCAACCCTAAACCTAACCCTAAACCTGACCCAACCCTAACCCTAAACCTAACCCAACCCTAAACCCAACCCTAACCCTAACCCTTTGAGAAAGCAGGTGAGGAGAGCAGGGGAAGGGCAGGGGGAGGGCAGGGATGGCTGCGTGGCTCTGTCCCTGTCCCATCCCTGTCCCTGTCCCTGTCCCTGTCCCTGTCCCATCCCTGTCCCCATCCCTGTCCCCTGTCCCCATGCCTGTCCCTGTCCCCGCTGGCTGTGCCAGCCCTGCAGTGAGGAGCACTCTGTGCTGTGACAGGTTTTTGCTGTGATTGACCCCAATTCCAGGAGTCAGCCCGCACGGGCAGAGCACGTCACCGCTGTCAGCCCGGCAGCTGCTCGGGCTCTGGAAATGTGGCTGTGTCCAAATCCAAGCAAATGAAGGGCAGCAGCTCGGGGTGAGGGGCAGTGGCACCGTGCTGGGTGTGACAGTGGTGCCCATCCCTGGGCATGTGCAGAGAGCTGTGTGTTCACCCCAAAACACCTCCCGTGACTGTGGGGCTCCCCAGCACTGCCCTGTCCTGTCAAACTGCAACATCCTGGGGGTTCACACAATTTCTGCCTCCTCATTCCCCTGTCCTGCTGTGCTCCTGGTCGGGAATGCCCACACTGCAACACAGGAATTGTGCTTTGCTCAAACACCCAGTTCCGTTATTATTTCATTCCTCTGTTATTAATACCTGATTTGATTCCATTTGTTCCATTTTACAGCTTGTCTCCTGCAATTGCCTGGCTTTAGAAACAGTTTTATCTGAGCAGGTGAGGCAGATTATAAATAAATGTTGTACCACACTTTGTATTTTAAGGAAATTTGAGACTTTCCTGATTAGGTGCTTTCACTGGAGAACCTCGTTCCGTTGGATAATTGCAACCTCGGTTCTTTATCCTCCCCTTTTGTTCTCTTCTCCCCTTGGCAAAGCTGCAATCTTGCACGAGAACATCAGCAGACAAAACCCTTGAAAATAACTCTCCAGAAGAAATCTCATTTACTTTTTAATCTGGTTCGGAAATTTGCCAGCAAAATTTCCCCCGACAAGCAGAGCACTTATTCCTCGTTATCACACGGGCTGGATCCTCACTCCAGTCCAGGTAAYGCAGTGGGGATGGCAGAGATGGAAACAGGAATATTTTGATATTTTATTTATTTKATATAATCTTCCTCCCAATAAGATCAGTGAGTAGAGGACAAAGTCATGACCTTTTCCATTCCAATGTTGAAACACCACATGGACACAGAGTCTCATTCCACTCACTTTGGTGGGTTTTCCTTTATTTATTTGTCTGTAGGCACMCAAATCCATAGGTTTGTGTGTGACATTCCTGGGAGGTGATTTCTCTTGTTTCCTCTTGGACAAGGAGAGTTTCATTTGAGAATCCTCTTGGCAGTGGCAGCAATGGCTCAGTGCCATTCTGGTTTTGTTTAATGACCTGGCTAATGAGTGTCCGCCACAAGGGCCATGGATTTGTCCTGTGCAGCATCTTCAGAGGCAAAGCCGAGGGAAGGCCCCGTGTTCAAACACGAGGAATGTCCTGGCTCCCAGGGAAATCTTCAGACTGAATCTGGAGTGATGTGGGCTCTGCTGGCACTCTGTACCCAACAATAATGCTCGTTCCCCTTTTTCCTTCCAGCCTGGTGTATTCCAGCTGCAGGGATCAGGGATTTCTGCTCTGCCCCTCTCAGCCTGGCATCTCCCTGCCCACACTTCTCTCCATCACACACATCCCCTGGCTCAGCCCCGCACAGGCGCTGAAGTTTCTGCGTAAAAGTTTCTGTCTCTCACTTTTCCTTCTTGGAACGATGCCTCCTGTGGGAAGTGTAAATACAGAAAGATGACAACGTGTGCATTAGCGCTCGTTAGAATGTCATCATTATATCCTGCAAAGTGTCTGCTGAAGGGATCCCTGAAGGACACTTAGAGATGGAGCAGCTGCTCCGGATTTGTTCCAGCTCACATCTCAAAGAAAATGACATTGAGATGGATACGGCACCGCCAGCATTCGGAGCAGAGTGGGGGAGAGAGGAGACACAGGTCCAGGATGGACTTCAGCAGGGTCCCCTCTGCCTTTGAGCAGGAATGGTGTGCTGAGGATCCCCAGAGATTGGGGTGAGATGGGGG
>NW_026623614.1:426608-429867 GCF_030028575.1 Malurus melanocephalus
GAGATGGGGGATGTGTGCACAGAGATTGGGGTGAGATGGGGGATGTGTGCCCCACACTTTGGGGTGAGATGGGGGATGTGTGCCCCAGAGATTGGGGTGAGATGGGGGATGTGTGCCCCACAGATTGGGGTGAGATGGGGGATGTGTGCACAGAGATTGGGGTGAGATGGGGCATTTCCCCCCTCCCTGAGCCACCCTGCAAACTCTGCAGAGCCCCGTTTGTCTGGGTGAGACTGCTCCCTTCAAACCGGGACACCATTTCATTGCTAAATCAGCCACGTTCGTGGGCAAATATTTCATATATACAGAAGTAGATGCACTATATATTAAATGTAGTATTGCATTTTGCAGAATGTGCATTTGTGTGCTCTGAGCAGGGAGTCAGGCGCTTCACAATCCCTGTGAAAGAAGTTCCCCTTCCACCAGGCGCTTCCAACCATCAAAACACTGAGTTTCCCTGCTGACATCCACCATTTAACAAATTTCCAGTGAAAAATCTGTTTCGGGATGAAACATTGCTGTGCCACAACCCAGCAGGGCTGAAACATTTCAATCCTCTGCTGCAGCTCTTCCTCCTCTCCCATTTTCTGCCCAACCATGGGATGCCCATGGCAATGGAGGGGGTGGTGATGCCAACCTGGCCCTGACCTGAGGTGTCTGATGCCACCACGCTGTCCCCAGGGTGAGGTGTCCCCATTGCCAGGAGAGGTGGGCWCTGTGCCACAGGAGCTGCCAGGGCAGGGCTGAAGGATGCAGCTCCAGGTAACAACTCTGAATATGCAGCAAACTCTGCCCAGACAGCTGTTTTGTTGGAAACAAGCCTCGTTTGGGGTTTTTGCAATGATTAGGAACTAGTTTAAGCTAAAAGARCTGGAATGAGAAGAGATGAAAGGCGCAATCTGCCGAGCTTTATGGCATCCCCGAGCTGGTGACTTAGAGCCGGGTGACAAACAGCGACTTGTTAGGCTGCGGTGCCCGATGATRCATCGGAGACTTCAAAGCACAAACAGAGATTCACAGCAGCCCTCGCCACCCCACACAATTCCCCACACAGGCAGGGCCTCCTCCTCCACCTCCCTGCCCGTGTATAACGCTGACAGAGCGGCTCTGTCTCCRCCACAAATCCCTCCAGAGTCAAACCCAGGTTTTTATCCTGATTTTTTAAAGCACATGCCTGACTCGCCACCTGCAGCCTCCTCTCTATGCGACAGAGTTGCCACCTCCCCACATCTGTAGTTTGTGTGGTTCCTTTTTAGTTGAATTATTTCTGCACAGTGTTGTTTGCAGCAGCTGGAGCCAGCGGTGCTGCTCACGTGTGATGAGTTCTGTGTCTGTGTGGAATGGTAACACACAATGGGCTGAAGTCAGAACAGAACCTATTAACAGCTTTCTTCATTTTGGCAGCCGAAGATGGCAGAATATTTATTTTTTTTTAACAAATGTGTGGATTTCAGTGAAGCTGGGGCTCTCTCTCWCCATTGCAGCTGCACACCTTGTTCTCCACGGGGGATCAGGTAAGAGAGAGCTGCTGCCAAGTTTTGCATTAACTCTGCGTTTACCTGTGTCAATACACTTGGCTTTAGTGCTTTGTTTCTGGTTTATTTGCAGAAAAATATTTTCTTCTGCATTTTTCCAAAGCACTACAGTGGTCAGGACTGAGGACTGAGAACAATGAGACATCTCTGACTCCAGGTCTAACTTCCCATTCCCAGAGAGTTTGAGAGGAGCTGGAACGGGGCAGTTCCCAGAGGCAGAACTGTTCCCCACATCCCCTTTACACCATTTTTTGGGACATCCATCCAAGGCTCCATAGATTCACTCTTGCACCTTCTTTTCTCAGTAAAGAACAGACCTTTTTTTAATGCATTTTGGCAAATTTGCATATCCCTCCTCCTCTCCTTCCATGCTTAAGCTCCYGAAATACAATAAATATTTCACTTTYAAATCTAGATTCATTAAAGGATGCCCAGGAGGGAGAAATAATAAGATATCATTTTACAGCCCAAATAAAGCACAGAAAGACACAGCCTRTAATGCATATTTCAGGCTTTAGGTTGCGATAACTCAGACATCGCTCCTGGTTAAGAAACAAGGATGGTGCTGTGTCAGCACCTTGGCTGGGAAAGCATCTTCTTGTAATGTTTTATGCCTTTTGGGATTGTCTCCCTGTGATCCTCKGCTGCTGCTGGTGGGAAATGAGGCAGCCCAGAGCAGCAGCCCCTCCGGTGGCAGAGAGCTGTGATGTTCCCCTGCCTCATCCTCATCCCTGTGCCCCGTGCCGAGGAAAACAAACCTTGAATTAGACACAAAAAGTCTTTTTGGGTGCTCGCAGCAGAGAGCCCTCCAGAGTGCGGTGTCACTGTCCTGGGTCAGCTCAGACACCGATCCCCAGGAGAACAGGATGTGCCGCAGATCCCGAGTGATGCTCTGAACTCCTCTCCTCCTGGCGTGGCTGTGGGTTCAGTTCACCATCCCTGTTTCCCCACCCCATCCATCCCCCAGCTCTGCACGCTCCCGCAGCCCCACAGCTCTGCGAGAGAGCAGAAAAGCAGCGTGGGGTGGGAAGGGATCGGGGAGATCCGCGGGGATGCGCTGCAAGGGAAACACCGTTGTGGGATTGTTTTTGCTGTGATTGTTACTCTCCCATTTATACTCCYGGCTAATCCAGTAATCTCTTATTTATGTGCAGCCTAATTAAGGCTGTGAGGAGCGTGATCTTTGTTTACTTAAGTGCACGGCAGAAGATTGCCAAGGCGCAATGAGAGGAGCGGCAGGCGGGCAGGGCTGTGCGCGCCTGGCACGGCTCGGGACGGCGCTGCCTCTGCGGGATCGCTTGTGACACACCCTGTGCTAACTCAAATTTATCTAATAAAGGTTCAGATAAACGAGACCAACTCCAGCAAAGGCTGAGAGCAGCTGATGGGATGTGATCAGTGATGTCAGACTCTGCTGCTGCGGGCAGGACCTCACATCCCGGCCGTGCTCGGGACTGGGGCTGTGCAGGGAACGGACTAATGGGGTTTGAAATCTCATCCCTGTAAAATGAACCCAAATCCGGGCTGATCCCCTGCTGGAATCGTGACACAGACACCCAGGATGTGGTTTTTGAGATCAGCTCTGCTCCCTGCCATCACTCACCATCCCGGGAGCGGCACTGGGCTGCACCGCTGTGCCCGGGGATGGATCCGCTGTGCCCGGGGATGGATCCGCTGTGCCCGGGGATGGATCCGCTGTGCCCGGGGATGGATCCGCTGTGCCC
>NW_026623614.1:430172-431079 GCF_030028575.1 Malurus melanocephalus
TATGAATCCCCTCATGTGAGGAGCTGTGCACCGACAGGAACGAGGAGGGTGCAGGAGGGAACCTCTCATGATTTACACCGCAGCAGGGGAATAGATGGAATATCCACTCAGGTCGGTTCCCGAATACTCAGCTGCTCTGTTTTAAAGGGGAGCAGGGATAATGTCGCCTATTTTAGCATCACAGATGAAATCCGCTCCCAGCATTGCATACATTGTGATTTTTACACTCACCACACTGGGAGCTCCTCCTCCTCCCATCAGCTCCCAGCGCAGATCCCACAAGCTGAGCCAGCTAACGAGACTATTACATTCACACTGTGCACTGCCACCCTACATCTTCCAAACGCTCTCCAAATGGATCTGTTTGGACCCATTTTAAATATAAATATTGCTGGGTTCTGTGCTAAATGTGTACGCAATGCGTTTTAGGAAACCTTTAACAAATTCTGTGCAGAAGAATATGTTTTCCCATATGGGCTGCTTAAAGAAAGGCAGATGTGAGGCAATCCAAATCCCTCATATGCTTCTCCTCCTTCTCCCTTTCCTTTTGGCAAACTAAGTCAGGCAAAGACAAATATTGTATCAAAGAGTTATGGAAATAAACATGAATGTAGCTCAAGGGCACAAGTAAGTTTCTGGAATATTTTCTCTGTGCAATTAATAGGTAACATTGCGGGGGGAGCACAAGTACCCAAAATATGCCCGAGGAAGCGAATTTTATTGTGCAGACGGTACTCTGGGATCCACAGAGCGAGCTGCGTTAAGCAACATTAGTCAGGATCCTCGAAATGGGCTGAGGAGAAAAGATGAGGAAACGTGTCAGGAGTTGGGGGAGAGCAGGAGATGCTGAACTGGGACAGGGGACAGAGGGACAGAGGGACAGAGGGACAGGGGGACAGGGGGACAG
>NW_026623614.1:432864-433793 GCF_030028575.1 Malurus melanocephalus
ATGGGCTGATGTTTGTTCAGCCTTTCCATGAATTCTGCAGCCACAGGAACGCCATGAAGCGTGTGCTGAGTGGGAACTGCTCACCCTGTGCCCAGGGCGTGTGAAAACAGACAGAGAATGCACCCACGGATAAATCTGTGCAGTTCCTGCTCTCTGTGACCGTGTCCTGGTGTCCTTTCCATGGGAAGGCACACGGGATCCCGCAGCTGCTGAAAAAAAGCAGGAGGCCAAACACCAGCACCAAACTGCAKCTCACTACAAACCCCATTTCTTACCAGAARAGARAGARAWAWAWATMTCWCWMYAMAMMCCMYRTYTYWYMMSARAAGAGAAAKAAATAAATACCRAGYTCTTCTGCCAGGTTCCTCAGTTCATTAAATAACCCGCAAACATTAAACCAGATGTTGTGTTTTATCACTTGACTCAGATCATTATGACTTTATTTCTGATGGGCCTGGAATAAATGAAATGCAGTTATAAAGGTTATTTAACTATTAAAACAACTATTAATTAAAGTTTGCCAAGTCCTGGGGGCCCCGAGGACAAGAGGCAGCTAGGTAAATGTCAGTTATTATTTAATAAGTCCTTGTTGTTGAAATACGTGGCACGTGAGCTGCATCCCCAGCAGGAGCTGGGAGCTCACAGATCCCTGCTATAAATATTTTACCCGGAATTTGCCAGGCACAGCAAAGGTGGGAGGTGATTTAGTGCCAGGGTCGATGCTGCAGGGACTGAGGGCTCCGGAGCAGAGGAAGAGGCTCTGCAGGGCGGGCACCCAGCACAGCTCAGCTCAGCTCAGCTCAGCTCAGCACAGCTCAGCTCAGCTCAGCTCCCGGGGCTCGGGGGGACACCAGGGGTGCCCAGGGCTCATTCCCTGTCCCGGGGTGACCGGGGACACGGCTGGCACAGGGTCACAGTGCTGGGCACAC
>NW_026623614.1:434843-438161 GCF_030028575.1 Malurus melanocephalus
TCCCATGTCCCCGTGCTCTGGTGCCCTCAGCTCCCCGCCCCTGCCCTCTCCAGCCTGGGAACGCTCTGCTCCGGGSCTCTCTCGTTTTTCTGCCCACAAAGCAATGGCCCTGGGCTGCAGAACTGCGAGAAGAGGTGGCAATAAATTGTACAACAACAGCTCTGAGCTCATCCAGGATTTCCTGTATCTGCTCTAATGCCACTAATTAACAGAAATAATGCTGAATAAGCTTCCACCGCATCAGAGCTCAAGGGGTAAAGGACTCCACTGAGCTGGAACCTGGGAGAAAGAAACACGGAGCTGCTTTTGCACATTATCCTGTAATTAGGGCTGCTGTACCTTTGTCCCTGCTCCCTCCGTGACAGAGCACACCCGGTGTCCCAACGCCRGAGGAACCTCACCAGTCCCTGCTTTGTACACGTGAACAAAAATAAAAGAGTAATTTTATTCTTTTAAGCATGAGGGAGGGRAAGAAGGGAGAGAGAAATGAATAAAGAAGGGAGAGAGAAATGAATATGGAACAGAGAGCCAGAGCATTAAATCGGGATGAAATGCTGCCAATGTTTTTATAAAGACAAACCAAGAAAATGAAGGGGCTGCACAGAGCCACTGCTGCACACAACAACCATTGCTCATCAAGGCAAAATTTCACTCCTTTCAGTTCAGTTAAGGGGAGAAAAGCAGAGCAGTGCTGGGCTTGAAGAATTACCCGTCCTTGCATCCCCTGGCCCAGGATGGCAYCAGCAGGGCTGAGCCCTTGGCTCGGGGGCCAGAGCACCTCAGGCTTCTCCCATCAACTCTGCTAAGTCATTTGGAATCCCCAATAAATTATTGCAGGGAGTTCCATCTTTTTCAGGGAAGTATTACTATAATTTTTATTTTTCCTATATCTTCTCGATCCAAACCTCATTTGAACTCTGAGGTTCTAAACTCTCAGAACCAAATGCACATTTTCAGGTGAGCATTAAACCCTCCTATTTCCAGGGCTGGCTTTTCCCTGCTGGACACTTTGCAGGGATCTGTATCTTTTTTGTTCTGGGTGCAGAGTTTGCTCGGACACAGCTGTGTGTCAGCTTTCTGAGCTGCCAGGGTTAACCAGGGCACAGACATTCCTGCCAACAGCCCAGGAAATTGCAGTCTCTGTTCATCATTTTGTGTTGGGCAAAGCGAGCACCATCTCCACGCCAGGCACTTCTCACCAGCTYCTGGTGGGTGCCCTCAGAATTTCTGCAGCTTTTTCAAACCCGCCTGCTCCACACCGCCGTGTGCCATGGCAAATTTTGTTCCTTCMCAGCTCATTGCTGCTCTGGATCATTAATGACTGCGTGGCACAGTCCTGGAGCCACAGCAAATCCCAGAGGAGCCCTCCCTTCATCATTCCAGCCACAATTTCTCTGCTGTTCTCTTTGATCCCATGGCCAGCAGTGATGAGAGCCGTGTCCCCATGGAGCCCTTCCTGAAGAAACAATGGGGACCCATAGAGCCCTTCCTGCAGAAACCATGGGGAGAACCAGGACCCAGAGAGCCCCATGGCCATGGGGTGAGCAGGGAGAGTCGGCACAAGGCAGSYTTTGGAACACAGAAATGACAAAATSGGGAGCTCTGCTCACCAGGGCTCCCTGGAGAACCACAGGCTGGAACCTGGGAGAGATGGAGCCCTCTTGTTCCTTCAGCAAAGGCACTTTCAAGGTTCCCCTCATAAACCCTTTCACAGAAATTCCCTATAAATGCAACTTTGCCAATATGGTTTTTCGCCCAAGGGAGAATCTTTTTGGTGAAAACAGAATTGGTGGATGGGGAGGAGCAGGAAATAAAAGTCCCTTCACACCTCTGTTTTTGTCTTTGGCCGAACCAGCAGCCATCAACACGGTGCAGTGCCTTACTTYATTTAAACCTTATTTTCTGTCAGCAATAACTCCCGAGTCTCTTGTTTGAGCTCAGATTACTGCCCTGCAGTGTTTGGTGATGGGGCAGGGCTGCAGGATTTGCTGCCTGTCCCTGTCCCAGTGCTCTCTCTGCTCTCTGTGCCTGTGATGGGGGATTTCAGGTCCTGTCAGCATTGGGAGTGCTCAGGTGCCTTCAGAGATGGAACCCGGAGCTGAAAGTCACCGAGGAAGAGGAAATTAATGCAAATCCCCAGGGCTGGATCAATGCAGATAKGGAGGCTTTAGAGTCTCCCTGGAAGGTAAAAGCTCTCACTGGTTGCTTATTTYGAGAGTTCATGCCACACAAACGATCTCGAAATGCTGTAAATACATCCCGAGGCGCTGCAGAGGCTCACGGTGCCATCAGCACCACGTGGAATTCACAAATCACAAATCTCACAATGGGAAATCAGACCCCATGGCCTCTGCACGGGGTTGGGGACGGTGTTCACTGCTTTCATTTTGGTCTGGAGCAACAACAATCAGCAAAGTCAGTGTTTGCTGAGGGCTGGTGCTCTGTCAGTGCCTGTTGGACCTGGCTGTGGGCACTGGTGACCCGGACCTTGGGTGCTTGGGGTGGAGGCAAGCTTTAAAGTACAAGATGGGTTTTGTTTCCCACAAGTCTGTCTGCTTTTTCCCCATAATTTCATCCACTGGAGGATTTCAGCTTTTCCCACATGTTCCTGAACTTGCCCGTGCTCCCTTTCCTTTCCATCAGGGTTACACCCCCAGCAGCTCCTGCCCCAGAGGGAACACGGACAGTCCCAACGGGGCCATCCTACAGCTCAGGATCAGGATCAGGATCCCTCCTGATCCAGCCCTGCCCTGGAGGAGATGGAGCCCAAGCTGGGGTGAGCTCAGCAGCTCTGGGGATGGAGCAGCTCCCTCACTCCCCTCGAGGATCCCTGGTGAAATGGGGTGGGAGTTGTGGTGCTCTCTGTGGGATCAGCACTTCTCCATCAGCCCAGGAGCACCCCCAAACTCTGCCAGGGTCGAGTGCAGTTAATTCAGGCAATCCAACCAAGCTGGGGATGGTCAAGATCTCCCCAGAGGAGCACAACGGCGTTACCAATGTTTTCACAGGATTTAAACTTCCAGTACAATAGCCAGAAATAAAGCCAGCTCCGTACGTGCATTACCGCTACCTTTTTTGCATACAATTGAATAAATTACCCTTTGTTATGAAACATTAATCCTCTTTGCTAAATGGAGTAATTCCCTCCTCRGATGCAGGGTTGGAGTGGCCTCAGAGCAGACCTGGGGCATCCTCTGGTGCAGCATCATGACATAAAGGGCAGGGGAGCTCCTGTGCCCGTGGGGACAGCGGGACCTCACCCAGGGTGAGACATTCCATGGGCAGCCAAGATGGATTTTATATCCACATGTACATATA
>NW_026623614.1:438535-448009 GCF_030028575.1 Malurus melanocephalus
CTCGGTGTGATGCTACAGCTCCTGACAAAATGAAGGCAAGTATCTGGTTCAGATCTGCACTTAAAACAATCCAGAGGGCCATTAGTATTCATTCTGCATGATCCAGATGGAGTAATAGCAGCTGTATGAATAAAATTAAAATTGGAGAGCTGCTGCTGCCTCACGCTTTGGAAGAGGCTGAAGATCAGAGCTGGCAGTGGCAATGTCCCAGCAAGAATTGTCCCCTCTGTCCCAATCCTGTGAGCAGCTCTGCACTGTGTGGATGTCCCTCTCTCACCCTGCAAGGTGGGCACTGCTCTGAGCTCTGTGCCAGCCTGGTCAGGGGCTCCAGGACACGGGGATGAGGAGCATCATCAGAGGAATCTCTTTGCTTGTTCTGCACCATTTGGCAAAGTTTGGGAACCCTCCTGAGCCTCCTCTCGGAGCAGCAGCACTCAGGGTTTGCAGGGTGGGAAGGTGCAGAGRGGAGCAGAGCTCCAGCGAGCTCCAAGGGGAGCAGAATCCTCTTGGAGCAGCASGAAGGTGAAATCCATACTGCTTTTAAGCAGGCTGCAAGTTTGAGACTGCAGTTCATTAATTCAGAGGGATGGAATTGATGTCCCTCCCGTGCCATCGATGCRGTCTAAGGGGCTCTCCGTGCTGCCATCGGATTCCGATAGCCCCGAGCGCCTCTGCAGAATGGGATCGTTGCTTCCTCCGGGGGCTCTTTGGAGATTCCCGTAACAAAACCACCCAAACCCCGCCGGCTCCGGGCTCTGCTGCCTCTCCCCGCCTGTCTGCCCACGAAAGGATCGGGAGGAAACCGCTGTGTGAGGAGCCCCGCTCGGATTTCAGAGACACTGCTTGTCTGATTCAAAACACTGATTTTTGCCAAGAGTCCCCAAGCACTATTATTCATGGTTGCTTATGAAACCCCTCATTAGCTGAAGAAGCTAATTGTTGTTGTTGAAAAAACGAGCAGTGAATCTCCAGGTCTGGCGTTCTGCCACCCCAGGAACCTGGGCTTGTTTACTGTCAGCATCCTCTGCTGCAGCAGTCAGGAAAATATTCCCCAACAAACCCCACCTTTCCCCCATCTCCCAACTGCCTTTCCTTTTCCCTGCCCAAATTTGATGCACAGAAACATTCAGGGGTTCTGGGGGATGTCAGCCAGAGCTTTGTGGCTCATTTCAGATCAACTCCTCTGGACAGCAGCGAAGTGACCTCCAAAGTGCCCACAGTGGGAAAAAAACATCATAGTGCATAAAAACACCTCCTGCTCATCAGATGGAGCTCCAAAACCTCCCTGTGCCCACCCGTGAAAGGGGCACAGCTCTGGGGTCAGGAGCAGCATCAGAGTGACCACAGCTCACAAATATCCCCCCTCTCCCCTGCAGAGTGGAGGAACGCGGCTCCAGACGGCAGGAAATCGTTTTGCAGGTATTGTTTTGCTAACAATAGCGGCTTTTGCTTCTGAGAGTGTTGTTTTGCTTAATACCTGCTTTCTGCAGAGCGGCAGCGTGATGGAGAAATAGCCCTGGCACTGCATGAGGGGTCTGGCTGGTGACAGAACAGACAGCTGTATCCATCAGGAAAAGAAAGAAAACAAGTGCAAAGGAAAGAAATGCTCCACGAAGGATTCCCCCGACAACATGAGGTTTTAATCTTCAGGATTAAATGGTGTTTTGATCCCTTACTTCACAATAAATGTATTTGCAGGGGGAAATGTGCCAATTTTCTTCTCTGCAAAGAGAAAAGAGAGCTGGACCTGAGCAGTGCTCTGCTTACAGGAAATAAAATGCAGGTTTGTTTTGAGAAGTTATCTGATAGAGGCAAAACGAGACCCAAATCCCGTGGTGTGGCACAGAGCACAAGGGTCTGGAGTCCCTGTCCCAGTCCCTGTCCTGCAGCTCTTCCTGGGGACAGCAGTGAGCACTCAGTGGCTGCACAAAAACCAAAAATATTAACTGCTGGTGAGAAAATGGCAAAGCAAATCCCAACTGCTGCCAACCCCCTCATGCCAACAGCCCTCATCCCTCTGAACTGAGCCCTAAAACCACCCCGTGACCCAAGAATTCTGATTATTCCTCAGCATTTTCCTGGGATGGTTTGCACTGCACAGAGAGGCCGTCACTGAGTGTTTATGCCCATGAATTATTCAGGTTCTGTGGAACCAGACATCATTATCCCCATGTGAGATAAAGGAGCGGGTGCACATCTACATGGATGCAGATACAACACCGGCCTTAAAAAGAATTACAGTTGTTGGTATTCTCCTCCCAAACAAAACCCCCAAGATGCAATGCTCTGTTTTTTCCTTCATTTGAAAGAAAAGCAGTSAAGTCCCAGTGAGCTCCTAATGAGAGGCTGCTGTGCCCACATCCCTGCCCGACAGACCCTAACCCTTATCCACCCATGTCACAACCCCAAATATCCCCTCTGTGACCCACTGCAGCCATGCAGAGGTTGTGCAGGAGCTGCCAGGGCCACCCAGCTCCTTSTGGCTCCTTCTCTGAGCTCTGCACTGCTGTGTTCTCTCCCTGCCATGGGAGCAGCCCCCACAACCCCACATGGGCTGGGGGCATCTGCAGCACAACCCCAGGGCTGACAGAGCTCAGAGCATCCCTGAGCCCTCTGTGAGCTGCCCAAACCAGCCCAAAGTCCCATTGGTGGTGTGGGTCCAGCAGAGCCCAGCCCAGAGCCCCCAGAGCAGAGCAGGGTGGGGAGCACCAGTGTCACCCCTCAGCCACCCCATCCAGGATCTCTGTACCCCAGCCTGCGTGTCGGGGAGTAAAGCTTCTCTGCAATAAATAAAAACCCCAAACCCTCTGAAGTGTGTGATAAACACGAGTGTAAGCAAAGCACTTGTTTTAARCAGTGGTGAGCAATCCTGGAGCTGCTGTCCTTGTGTGCTCTCTGCAGGGTGATGGAGGGGGCAGAGCTCCTATTGATCTGACCCACAGCACCCCCAGCACAGCTCGTTACCAAAACACAAAAAAACCACAAAAACAATGTTCAGCAACACAACACAACATCTTGTTAGCTCGGGAAGTGGGGGAGCCCTCCCGCTTCCTTGCAATCACTGCAGCACTGCCTGGCAGAGCCCCATGGCACTGCTCCTAATGGGGTTATTAATAACTGTCACGTTCCACCAAGGTGAAATAATGKGCTGCTTTCATCCAGAGATGAGGCTGAACCTGTTGGGAATTGCCTGAGCCCCCAGTCCTGCTGTGTGCCCGATGATGGGGCAGAGAGCAGCAGCACTGCTGACCCCGGGATAGCCCAGGGCAGATCCCAACACCAAACCCTCCGCAAAAAATCCCCTTTTTGGCCCTAAAACAAAAGCCCTTGCTGCTTTCTTGTAGTTACACTTTTAGACCTAAATATAACTAAAAGGCAGAGTGTGTTAAGAGACTGTTCAACTGCAGGCAAGAAAAAKCTCAGTCCCCACGTATTAATTTAAAGTTTGAGGTTTTTATGGGGATGCTGCTGAGACAGACACAGCTATGAGTAAATATGTCAAAATAATCTATCAAGTGGAAAGCTGGTCCCTGAGCTGTTCAATGCAAGAGGTAAATTACACAAAGATTATCACTAGATTTCCAAAATGCCTTCCAAAAAAAGAGAAAGGGAGGGAAAGGACAAGATTAGAGGATCTTTCTTGAGGTTTTGATTGTTCCCAGYCCTCTCTCCAGAAACAGCCATTGCATTTTGGGGTACCCCAGAACATGGGAGCCCTGGAGCTCCTGACCCAGCAGGGATTGCTCCCCTTTCCCCAAAATGTCCCCAAGAATCTCAGCTGGGCCAGCCCTGGATTCTTCCAAGCCCCAGTATCACCCAGAGCTGGAAATGCTGGATAAAATCTGCCCAYCCTGCTGGTGGAAGGGCTAAATGGATCCATTGAATAAAGAAAAACCCTTCCTTCAGAATAAACCAAGATCCAAGATCTCTCTGAGCWGTGTTTCCCTCGAGGCTCACCAGCAATGCGTTCTCCATCACAAAAATAACGTCCTGTAAAAGACTGATTAGTCAGCTGATAATTGAGCTCTTAAATGTCAAAAACAATATGGTATGAATATTCAGCAGATCATGCCATGAAACTCACCTGCTCCATCAACAATGACTAACCGTTTCTAGCACCATTGTTCTTTTCCAGATATTATGTTAATTTGACTTTTCTGAGGTGATGAACAAGCTCCCTTAAAACACAGCCTTGCAGGTTAATGTGTAATGGGCTGCTTCAAAGAAAACAGTYTGGGAGTCGTGCCTGACTTCCATCCCTGGGCATTAGCTCCAACTCACAGTTCAGAGAAAGGGCCAATTGAATCAAAACTGCTCAAAACACACAGAGTTAATATTTTGTCTTCTGAGCRGGAGAAAACCTGGTATGTAGATTGAAAAAAATAAAAGTGATATTTTTGTGCTGCTTGAGGTTAAAYKCAACCCRAGGGTCAAGGTCACAMCACATTTCAGACATKTAAAAACGGGAAAACACAGATTACACTTAATTCAGGGCTGTGTCTCTGTTTTATCAGATAGAACTCCCTTCCCCACCAAACTGGGCCTGCTCACTCAGCCAGGGTTTCACTCTGGGAATGGTGCACCCATTGGAGCCAGAGCAGCCAATTTCTCCAGGAAATCCCTTGGGAAATGCTATCAAAGGATTTACACTCTCAGTGTCACCAACAGAGCCCAGCAGCAGCAAAGGCAGCACATTTAAGGACTGAGGGATTGCATCTCTGCATCTCCTAAGTGTGTGTTTAATTAAAGCCTCATCCTAACGGGAGCCAAACCCRGATTTATGGGCTGCATGTGCAATGGTGAGCAAAGACATCTCAAACCAATCTGGAGAGGCAGATCCAAGCAGCCCAGGCTGTGCTCATTATGCTGGAGAATACGAAAATAAAGCCATCAGCTCACCAGACAAGTAGGTTATTTGTACWATTTTTTTTAATGATTAGTTTCTTTAATAATGCCTTTTGCCTGCAGTGGGAGAAACTCTCCCTGGTGCTCTTGCACACTGTGCTGCTGATGGATGATGCTCCCATGTGACCAAGCAAACCCAACTTTAATGTTTCCTGATGCCACTGAGAAGAATGAAAAGGAAATKATAATTTTCCTCCAGCCTCAGATGTTGTGAAGAGGTGCAGGCTCCTCGGTTGAGGAGCATTGTGCTCGACTTGGCTAAAGGTTTTCATRTACATGAGCCAACTTCAAAAACTTYAAGCTTCTAGGGGAAAAAAATTGGAACTTTTGTGTTTTTCCCTCTCACTGTTGCTGTCCCTCAGACTGACCCTCACCTCAGTCACAGCCTGAACCTCCCGTGCACTCAGAAGCTTCAGGAGAGAACAAAGTCCCAAAGCCTCTGGTTTGGGTTCTCTCCATCCTTCCCAAATCCCGGKGGATCTGCCCTTGGCCTGCAAAGCTTAAGAGGAAAGATCTTCCTCTGGAATGGACTGATTGCAGGAGCCATTGCTGTAAATGGTTATTAAGGACCTTTTTAGAAGCTTTTCTGGTGGGACCCAGAACGAGGGAGGGCACAAGGGAGAAATCTGCCTTTTAAATACCACTATTTTGTAMAAAACCCATCTGTAGAAACGGCATGAAAAGGACCCTGTTAAAACAGCATCAATATTCCACCCGACAGAAGGCAGAGATTTGGGGGAATTTCTTTCAGTCTTTAAAGGTTTCCATCTCATACAAATCTCTGAGTATTGTTATGGACAATACCCTGTCACTCACACAGCTCCAGCATGGCTGGTGTGGGGCTGCAAAAAGGGATTTTTTCCTGCCTGGCAGGTGAGGGAAGGTGACCTYTCCTGAGTTAATCACCATCGCTGCCCAGACCCAATCCCTAATTACACCAACCCATTTCTCAGGAGTACAATGGGACAGAGTTCCGAAGGATCAGAGCTCCTGTGGGGAGGAATTAACCTCCTTCCAGCTCCAGGATAAAATGGGTGTTTATTCCTCCCGGTGGCACCGTCATTGTGGGCAGAACAAGAGCAATGCACAGGGCAGGATCCACCTGCACACAACAGGTACTCAGCCCATCCTGAGCACCCAGGAGTGCCAAAGGAGTTCCAAACCTCATCCCTGAAACATATTGCAATTACCAAAGCAATTGAAATTTTAATCAGCAGCGCCACGRAAGTGTTTCTGACTCGGTCGCCTGTGTAAAAAACATGCAAATAACCCCCGAATTAAACCCTTGGGAGGACTGGGGATGGCCAGCTCAGTTTAGAACGGGAGATGAGGGGATTTCGGGGCAGCATCRCTGCTCCCGTGGTGTGGGCAGTGCCAGAGATGGTGCAGGGGATGCTCCAGGGATACCCAGAATGATACCCAGGAGAAGGGACCATGCCCTGAGCCCTGAGAGCATCCTGCTCACCCTGCTGGGTTTCACCCCATTCCTCCCTCTGATCTTGGTGTTCCCCTCCCAGTCCCTCTCTCCTCTCCCCCGTTGGGGTCAGGGATTTGTTTTCCCCTTGCCCTGGTCTGCATGCCGCCCTGCTCCTGCTGCAGGAAGCACAAAACTAGTTTAACATCTCATTTATTTCATCGAGGAGAAAGTAATTCCCTGCTGAATGATTGTCCTGAACCAACAATTCAGAAAGAAGGAATTTACAGTGCCTGCCGGAGCCGGGAGTGCATTACTGTAGTGCTGCTCCATGATGGAGCTGAAATATGTTTTTTYTCCTCCTGTTAGCCTGAAGAGAAAAGCCATTAAATATGATTAAGGTTAAGAGACTGCTAAAATTACAAACAGCCGCCATTCAATTATTTTGGTCTATAAAATGCAACACAGATTGGAGTTATTTCTCCGAAATGTGTTTTTAGAAAATAACATAACACAACTAATGTGGTTTGATGTAGCAAATCAGGTTTCAGATACTCCTCGTAATGCAAAACTAAAAGGTTCATAATTTAACTCAAAGTTCGTAACTTGGAGTCATCAGGTGGCTGCTCTGTTAAAAAAGTGGGGGGCCAAAAAAAAAAAATATCAATCCTGCCCCAACAAATTCGCTGCGGAGTTGTCTAAAGCCGGAGAGTCAATCAGTTTTAGCACCCATTAAAGCAAAGACAGAAAAATGCAACAACTTGGCATAACAGTCACACATTTTTTATGGAGAATAAATCTCCCCAAGAGTTTGTGCAATTTCCAAGGCGGCCCGAGGTGGGTGTGAGGGATGGCAGGGACTGGGAGGCTCTGCTGGAGCAGGAGCAGATGGTGGCAGCGCTGGAGGGTGGCACAGGGATTGTGGGCACGGGGGGCACGGTGCCCCTTCCCCTCTGCAGTGCCAGGCTCACCSAGCCCCCAGAAACTGCAGCACAATGTGCAAGGAGCTGAAATAATTGGAAAGTTGGAAAAAAAAATGTGGATGGGGATATAGCAACAGCGAGGAACTGGTGTTATTATGGTTAATAAAATATGAGGAATTGCATTATTCTGCTGAAAGCAACACAAAGCTGCTGGGGTCCCTGGAGGGGCTGCAGAGCTGTTTCCAGCAGAAAACTCGGAGCAGAGTGGGGATGTGGGGATGTGGCAGGGGCTGTGCAGGAGGGGTTCACACAGGAGGTGTTTGGGATCTCTCTCCTCACTGCTGATACCCCATCCTGCAGCCAAAGGAACCATCAGCACACCCAGCAGCRCTCAGACCCGGCAGATTCATGTTTTGGGAGGATTGCTTACCTGCCAGCATCTGTGTGTTTGCAGGATTTGCRTCCAGAAAAAACATTTTCACTTGTCACAGTTTACCCATGAGGCCTTTTTGTAGTGGCCTGAAAAGGGTTAATGTGTGAGAAATAGATTATTTGATGATCTGCATGAATTGGACCCAACAGATCAATAATTTCTAATAAATGTATAAATAATTCATTCTGCTAATGTGCTTATAATCACCTCTCATGCACCCRCTTGTGCCTCACAACATCTACTCACTCCTTTTCCAGCTCCACATAAAGCAATGTGGGGCAGAGAAAACTCAGCAGACAACCCTGMTGTAGATTTGGCTGAGCAGGGGGATTTCCAACAGAAACCTTATTAAAAACACTGCACCTCAGCATCTCACCCTTGTGAAGGTGTTGGCAAAGAGCTGATGGATTCCTCCAGACCTTCTCCACCTTCCTGGCAAGCGCTGGGGTGCTCAGGACACCCCTTCCATGTGCAATCCCTCAAAGGAAGCGTTGTGGAAACACAGAGGGGGCATTTCCAGTTTTCCAGCCCAGAATTGTCCTCCTTKCCTGRKKKKKKRMYKSCCCMWKGMCMSYYYKGGGRMMMSMCSKKKKKYCCCYYCCYTTKGSYYYSYYSCCCAGCAGCCACTGGGCACAGGGACCAGCAGACAGCTCTCTCTGACAGGTAATTAGCTGCAGAAAAAGGCGAATGAAAAACAGAGCCTGAATTAATAACAATGCGCACGCACATATTTGTCTGGAGATGCACAATGAATTACTTTAATTTACCAAAAGCGCCTGCTTTATCTGCGGATGGGAACGGATACATCTTCATTTCTGCTCCTCTGTGGGAATTGCAGCAGTGGCTGGGGAGCGAGGCGAGGCTGCAGCCATTCCCATTCCCATTCCTGTTCCCATTCCTATTCCCATTCCCATTCCCATTCCCATTCCTATTCCCATTCCCATTCCCATTCCCATTCCCATTCCCATTCCCATTCCCATTCCCATTCATTCCCATTCATTCCCATTCCCATTCATTCCCATTCCCATTCCCGTTCCCGTTCCTATTCCCATTCCCATTATTCCCATTCCCATTCCCGTTCCCATTCCCATTCCCATTATTCCCATTCCCATTATTCCCATTCCCTCGTTGTGCCACAAAGTGCAGCCCCTGCCACTGTCCGTACCCTCAGTGACACTGAAGGTGACAGCCACAAAGGACAGGGGCACAGGGATCCTGGTAATTATTGCTATTCGGAGGAGAAAAAGGAAAAGAAAATACCACTRCTTCAAACTAACCCTATGAACTTCCAGGGGAACCCTGAGTGATGAAAAAGGGCAAAAGGAGGTTAAAATAAAAGCACCAAGCAGCTGTGACATGAGGGCMCTGGAGGCAAAGGCACGGGCTGAGCTGTTCCTGGGGCTCCTCCTGGCTCCAGAGGCACGAACAAGGTGGGAGAGAAGGTGAGCTCTGCATTTTCCTTCAAGGCTCATTGCTTTGGAGTTTCAACCTGAAAGCTGAATTTCAATTACGTGACCAGTAATATTCACTTAATGAGAAGCACCATCCTCGCCTGGTGGCTGCAGTGGGGAGGAAGGAGAGGAAARAGAAGGATTAAACATCACTCCTGTTTGTGTCCCAGTGCCCCCCTCATCCCCAGGGCATGGAAAAGCTGTCCCAGGCAGAGCTTCCTGAATCCCGGTGGGGGGATGTAATTTGGGGAGCGGGGCATTCAGAGTGTGTTGGCAAAATCCACCCCCAGCACTGCTCTGCTGTGAGAGGGATGGATGGATGGATGGATGGATGGATGGATGGATGGA
>NW_026623614.1:448401-453782 GCF_030028575.1 Malurus melanocephalus
TTGCAGAGAGGGTCAGACATCCATCCCCATCCCAGGCAGAGCACACACTGCTCCCAGCTCTCCTCCCTGCACAGACCTGGGGCCTCCCTGGCTTACAGGGAAAAGCATTACTTTAGGATTAGGCTTCCATCTGATTCCCATCAAAGGCTCTGGTCASCACCTATTTGCTTAACACCAGACCTTTCAGGCACCATCAAATTTAACAGGGCTTGACAGATTTGGGATTAAACACAAAAGCCAGACAAATCCGTACTTTCACAGGAGGCCCCAGTGGATGCACCGGGACGGGCAGGATTTGGGGAAGAGAAAACAGAAAAGGGAAGAAGAAAGAGAGAAAGAGAGAGAGAGAGAGAGGGAGAGAGGCTGGCACAGAGCCTGGTGCTGGTGCTGCCCCTGTGCCCGCAGCTCTGTGCCCTCTCCTCCCCAGCCAGGATGGTGTTTGCTGCTCTCACCCCCTCTCCCAGCTCGTTCCCTCTCTGGTGAAATGCATTCCTGGAAAGCAGAGCTGTCCCCAGAGCTGATGAGCTTTGCAGGGATTCTGGGGGACAAGGTCTCCTTTATGAACCACTCATCTCCCTCAGCCAAACAGAAGCTCAAAAGCAACAGGTCTGATTGAATTACGTGTTTAATATTTAACAAGGGGTCAGGTTAGATAATCAAACAGTCCTTTTTGGCTGAAAATTAGTTCTGAGGTCGGTACAGAGCCTGCAAAACTCCTCTGCTGTTTCTTTCAATGCAGTAATGGCCATGGAAGGCTGGGGAAGGGAGCTCAGGAGAGTCCCAGGAAAGTCCAAGATGTTTTTAAAATAGTGTTAGAAAAGAAACATAAAATACACTTTATCACTTAATGAAAATTTCCCTTATGTTATGAAACAAAATTTTGGAATTAACTGGTTTGCTTCTGTTATAGGTTATTGTCTTACCCTGTTGACAGGAGTGGGCAAAGGAAGGATGGAATTTGGTTTGGAAACTGCTGTAAATGGTTACCCAGGCCTGAACCTCTTTTAAATTTTAAATTAAGAGGCATAAAGGAAAACATGATTTGTTCTGACAGAGTGAAAGGAGCTCCCTGTGGCTGCTGGCAGTGAATGGTACCTGAAGCCTCTGGCTGCCCACCCCAAACCCCTGGAGGAGCTGGAGGAGCAGCCACCACCAATTTCCTGGGAATGGGAGCCCTCTCGACTCTCCCATCCCAGCAGGGACAGCTCTGCAAGGCTCAGCCCTSCCTGCATCATTTATCTGCAGCTGTAAACAAACACGTCCGTTCTGCGAGCAAATTGCAGCCATGGCCAGTCACCAATAGCAATTCCCAGTAATTAAATGAGAATTAATTGATTTACCAAGCAATGCACTTGCTTTATGTATGTTGTTTTTATTAGCAAACTCTAGTTACTTAAGTAATTTCCAAGGCATATTTATTAGTGCTGTGTAAATCTGAGCAAACAAGTGATTTTTAATTGTGGGAATAATTAAAAATGGCCATGTATGTTTATGGAAGAGTACGCCCTGCCAGAGCTGAGGAGTTTCTGTTTCTCCAGCCTGGCCCTGAGCTGTGGCACCTCCTGGCACAGCCCTGCCAGGGAYCACTATCCCACTGCCCTGGGAATCATCCCCTTCTCCATCACAAAATGTCCCTGTTCAGATTTATCCCCCAGGCCATGCCCCAGTTGGTGCAAAGATCGCTCCCATGGCAGCAGAGCTGGCACAGGAACGTTCTCCTCCATCCCCCCGTGTCCCCCACACTCCTCCTCACCTCCCCACCTCGCACAGAAACACTACAAAGGGTTTTTTTGAGGGGGGGGATCTCATGATTAAAAAATTGGCTCTGCAATGCTTTATGCATGCATCTGTTATGCTAAAATAACCCTCCTTCCTAACCATGCCCACCTGCTGTCTTTTTCAATTTTAAGTATTTCTAAGTAGCAATCAAATCAGTATAATTTGTTCTTTATCTCAGAAAAACCATTGTGAAAGAAAAATGTGACCATTATGTTACATCAGGGAAAAATAGCAGCCCTTTCTTTGCAGCCTTCTCTCTGTTCTATCAGATCTCAGTCGTCATTATGCCCGTCAGATTTAATATTGCTCGAATGCTCCCAGCTTTCTTTAATCACTGCAACCTCTCTGCCATTCCCGAGCTCCCCCCTCCCCAAGGTTAAGGCTTTTTTCCCTTTCTTTTTTAATTCAGATACATAAATACTGGCATTATGAATGCGTTAAGGGTTTCCAGGAGACGGCTGCGGGGTTGTTTSGGGAGCAGAGCTGCCATCAGCTGCTATTGTGATGGGATGGAAGGGCTGGAACGGGATGAGCCAGACAGGGCCACCACCCACGGCTGCTCCAGGGGGATCACAACAACAGCCCAGGCAAATATTGATGCCATAATCAATGCTGAGATTAGGATTGACTGTCGGAACACACCCAGGTCGCTGTAAAAACATTCGGTGCTGCAGATTTCAATAAAGCCCACGGAGCAGAGGGCAGTGGTAAATGATTATTTATAGACTCGCTGCAGAGGCAGGGCAGAGAGGGAGCCCATTACAGTTTGGATCAATCCCTCCACGTGCCAAGGGCTGCCACGCATCGGGGCCGCCTTTGGGAATATCTCTCTTTGATTTAAAGGATGGGGCAGCAGAACCTTTCATCCAGAAAGAAAGCCCRCTAATGGTGGGGTGATTTTTAATCTGTACCTGATTCCTTGCAGCTTTAGGCCCCTTTCAGTTCCCTGACTGTTCAAACATCTCCTCAGATCCCCCAGATGGTCTCTGGCCACCYTGACCACCCAAATGCTGCTCTTGAGTCAGGGACTCAACCCCATATTGGATGGAACCAGACCCTAAATATCCTCCATGTCCTTTGGATGAGCCTTCAGAGGAGCTCTGCCCACACTGCAGCTGGGAAGGTGCAAACACAACAGTGGCTCTGCAGCACCTCAGGCCGTGTTCCTCCCCGAGACACGGCCACAGGGACGGGGTTGTGCCACACAGATGTGACATCGCTGCATCTGGCACAGCAAACCCTGAGGAACTGGACCAGGGACAAACCTGTCCTTCAGACCTCAGATCAGCTCTGGCAGGAATAAATGCTAAAAATAAATCCTGTTCTTTCCTTCCCAAAAGCCAGGCTAAAAATAAGAGCTATTTACAGGAAAATCCCCGTTGCTGAGACGCCTTTTGCCCGTCTCTCCCCCAGGACACGACGCTGCTGCTGTTGAGCGACCTGTGAGCACATCTCCACGAGATGAGAAAAACAGCACACAGAGTTCAGGGCATCAAACAGCAGCCAGGGCTGGGGTCAAGCATTTCTGGTGATGAGTGAGCTCCCCTTGGCAGTGCTCTGAGAGATCAGCACTGACCTGCTGACCACTGTCCGGACCGAGGGGCTGCAGGACCGACCCCAGGCCACTCTGCCCCATCCTCCACCTCCTCCTGCTCTCCCACCCCAGCACACCCTGCACATGTGCTCTCCAGCCAGCTCAGCTACACTTCACAGAGTCTCGTTTCCATAAATAAAAATTAAGCAAACACTTAACAAGCGTCATGCATATTAATACCCTCCAGGTGAAGGTTAGCATGAGCTGTGATTGTGGCAAATCCACGTTTGATTAGATTGACTTGAAAACAGGGGAGATAAACAACCCACAAAAACCGAAAAATTACTATAATTTATTCTTTTGACCTCTATGAGTTTCTCAGTTTTATACATCTTCAGCCTCCTGAAGGAGCAGGTGGTGGCACAGACAGGGCACTGTCCCCACGTGTCCCCACRTGTCCCCACGGCCTCTGTGCAGAGACTCCGAGTGTTTGGCTCAGGCAGATTCTAAAAGCTCCTTGTGGAGATCAGAGCCTGGCACAGGTTCTGCTGAGCCTGGAGAGGGACGTGGAGGCTGCTGGAGAAGCAGGAGGTGCTGGGGATGCCARAGCTGACCCGAGTTCCCTTCTCTCCCAAACTGCACGGGGTTTGTTCTGAGCTCGGTGCTGCTGGAGGCAGCAGGACAAGGCTGGAAATTCCCCCTGGCAGCCCCCAAACCCAAACCCAACCTGTCTATACCTTTGCAATCACCTTCCTGCAGCCCAGGAGGCTCCACCCGGGCCCAGGCGCACATCTGGGGCAGTGCAGATGTTTTATAGACCCCTCATGGGATGAACAATGAAGCTCCCATTCCTGAGCTTTCCCCACACAGCACTCAGTGCTTTACCCGCCCTCACAAAGGATATTCCAGCTGCGGACAGCACAAACAGCTGCCTCACAAACCCCTCACAAACCCCTCACAAACCCCTCACAAACCCTCACAACCCCAATAAAGGCGATGTGCAGGATCCAAACTGCGGCTGGAACTGTTCCATGGGGTCCCTGCTCACTGCTGTGGAAGATGGGCCGTTCTCASCCATTCCTGTCCTGTCCATTCTCAKCCATTCCTGTCCCATCCGTCCTGTGACAGTGTTAATCACAGCAGTCTCTGCCGGGAGGGTGATAATGAAGATGTGATTCCGCACCATTTCTCAATTCATTAGCACTCTGTCACTCGGAGGGGTGACCACAGAGACCTGCCTTCCACCTCGCACCAAAACATGACAGGATAATAAAGCAACACTATTTTACTGGGGAAAAGCCAAGTGCATTCCTTAAGCTCAGCATTTGTTATGGTGAATCCCTAAAACTGGGAATAAAAAACGGGAACAAAACCCCAGCACCCAACCAAGCACCAGCAAAGTGCCCTGAGCACCCCAGGCAGGTCCAGCACCCCATTCTGGGTACAGGGTGCTGCTCTGCCCATGGCAAAAGGCAGGGAATTGCATGGAGGGAGCCTGAAAACCTGTGTGAGTGTCCCCAGGCAGGACAGAGCCTGGCAGCACTGAGCTGGGACAGGCAGCTGCCACAGTGTGATGCCCTTGCAATTAAATTACATTTTGGAAGGTGGAACGATGTGCCTGCGTTTGAATGGCAGCATCTGCTTTCATGAGATGCTCATGAGCAGTGAGTTTGGCAGATATTGGTGTGAAAAAGCAGCCAGGAGGTCCCTGGCCATGTCAGCTTCCCGAATCCAAAAGAAATCCCATCRCCTCCTCCCTGCTGTAACCCTGAGCAGCGCTCAGTGCCAGGCCCAGCTCRCAGCAGAGAGAGATGAACTCGTGTTGGCAGCGCTTGGACAGCACAGACACCTCACACTGCTCTGATTTAATTCCACTCCTCTCCCCTGGAGACCTCCCGGCTTCCCTGGCAGCCTCAGCGGTGCCACTGCCTCATCTGAGCTGTGACAACACTGCCAGCACTGCCAGAGCTGTGACAACACTGCCAGCACGGCCAGAGCTGTGCCAGCCCTGCCCAGGGCTCTGCCATGGCACAGTGGGGACAGTGACCGGGACAGGGACACCAAGGGA
>NW_026623614.1:453895-468237 GCF_030028575.1 Malurus melanocephalus
ATGGCCAGAGCTGTGCCAGCACTGCCAGCACTGCCAGAGCTGTGACAACACTGCCAGCACTGCCAGAGCTGTGCCAGCCTGCCCAGGGCTCTACCATGGCACAGTGGGGACAGTGACCGGGACAGGGACACCAAGGGACAGCAGATATGGGATGGGATGGGATGGGATGGGATGGGATGGGATGGGAAGGGATGGGATGGAATGGGATGGAAGGAGATGGAATGGGATGGAACAAGATGGGATGAGATGACACGGGATGTAATGGGATGCAGAGAGGGCGAGCAGGGAACAGGAGCATTCCCAGATCCAGCCATTGAACACASAGCCGTGCTGAGTGTGGTCCCATCCCTGCACGGAGCCCCCAGCAAGGACAACGCACAGGGAGCAACTTTCTGAAGCACTGACAAGGGAAATGCATCTGCCCTCCTCCCAGATCAAAGAAAATGTTCAGTGCACACTCTGACAATACAGACCTCTCCTGATCTGATGCTCATTCCTCCTGAAAACACTCAAAAGAAGAATAATCTCACTCCCCATCCTCCTCTCAGGCTYGCACAAAGGCACCAGCTTTTCTCCATATGCCTTTCTTTTTTTTTCATAAAAAAGACCACGCACTTCCATTTAATTAAAAGTATCTACGTAGGAGCRAGATTAATTAATTCTCCTTCTACCCAAGAGCCCTCTCATTGTGTTCWCTTAAATGAGGTTTTAAAATGTTGTCTCTGTGCCGTATCTGGGCCAGTTGTCTCCAGACAACACTTGCAATGTTCTTGCAGCTCGTGCTCTACCACCCTGTGAAATATTCACTGCTTTTCAACCAGGCGGGGTCAACAGCTGGAAAACACTTCTGTAGCCCAATAAGCCATTGCTGCTCCTTCCCCAGGCCTGCAGCAGCTCCTGGGTTTTGCTTTTCCTGCTCCATCCCACCCTGCCTGCYCTGGAGGAGCCTYTGTGGAAGGACACAGCTCCATCTGCTCCGTCCTCTGCACCCTGAGCAGCTCTGGAGGCTGCAGGGGGATCTTTAAGGCCGGTTTGGGATGCCCAGGCAGACTCAGCTCCTCCCGATTTATGTCTCTGCAGCAAATTCAGTAAATTCAGTGGATCGCCCTCACCTTTGGTGCTGTCTCCTCCCTGTAACTCTAATCTTTTATTCATCTCGGATCTGAACAAAGACTTTCTGGAGAGTAAAGTGACAATGAGAGTGGTGGCTGTGTCACCTTTTGGTCAGCCATGGGGACTGTGGTGCCACTGCAGCCTCCCATGTGTGCAGGACCCCAAAGCCGGGCTGGGGTGGCATTTGTGAGGGTTCAGAGCCCTGAATTCCAACCCAGGGACACCCAGGGATCCCCAGGGAGAGCCAGAGAGGAGCACAGAGCCTGAGCCAGGGCTGCCACCTGCCTGGGATGGAAATTTCCACCATCCCTCTGTGCACCCCTTTGCTCTCCAGCAGATTCCTCTGCTGCCATTAGCCTTCAGAGCTCTGATTTGTCGGCCTGTCATCTGGACAAATGTTGACAGGCAGAAACAAGCAGAGCTTTCTTTATYCCCCCTCCTCTCTTCTCTCTTTTTCCACCTTCTGCACTCTCCACTGCCAGTGAGAACATCAAGGGAAAAGGATGAACAACTGACCCATAAAATAAATACAGGGCTTACAGTTTCTGATAGAGATTAAATATTGTAGGAGTCATGACTAGATAAAAGCCAGTGGAAGGAAAAGCCTCAGACCTCAATAGAGCATTAAATAAAAAGAAAGCAGCACATACACACACACCCAGACACAAGGAGATGTGCTGCAAGATTTATGGGGAGTTTGATAACCTGAACTGGTTTTTCTCCAGGCAGATTCACCTCAGGAGAGCAGCTCAAACGTGGCCAAGAGGAGCTGAGGAGAGCAGTGGCTCTGCCTCACGCTGTCCATGGGCTGGAGTTTCTGTCCCCATTCAGGGATCCCCAGCTCGGGACAGTGCCCAGTTCATGTGCAGCAAACAGACTGGGAGTGTGGGATCCTGCTGGTGGTGATAAATGAGGGCAGCTCCGAGGGCTTTGATGGGCACGTTTGGCACAGTCTGGACTGAGGATCCAACAAAGGATCCCACAACCTCAGCAAACCCGGCTCCTGCTCCAGCGCTGCCTTTGCTCACTGAAAACTCTGCTAAACTCTCCATGACCCAGCTCCCATCCTGAACCTCGCCAGGTCCCTGCAGGTTTCATTCCCCTCCCTCAGCCTGTGGATTCAGGTTTGGTGCAGTTATAACCGTGGTGCACCATGGACGGGCACTGGGGGCTCTCCCCTTTTCCTCCCCAGGACCAGCAGAGCCCGAGAGCAGCCGAGCAATGGCACAAACACCGGGCACGGGGAGAGCTGGAGCCGCTCTCGGCAGCAAATTAGACATTTAAAAACCGAGGAGAGCGAGTGGCGAAGATTAAATGCGTTATAGATTTGCTGGAGGAGAGGCGAGTGAAGCAAAGGTGGATCATTGACACCCCTCAGGCAACTGGTGAAGATTTGTTTACGCACTGGTGTGTAATCAAGTAGGAATGAATGCCAGGCACGGGGCCTTAATTTTTCATTTGCAATCAAGGCCACGTACACACCTTTTCTTAGTCACAGAAAAACACTGCCACGCTGCTGTCCCTGCTCGGCTGCATTACCCGGAGAAGGGACAATTACCAGGATAATGGGGCTGATTGCAGACAGGAGCAGCGGGGAAGGGCTGTGGCTGTGGTGGGAAGGATCCAGCGGGTCCCACCACCCTGGAGGATGCTCTGGGCACCCTGTCCCCCTGGGTATGTGGGATAAACACCAATGCCCAGAGCACAGCATGGACAAAGGTGTGAGTGAGGAAGGACAATGAGCAAACTGTGCCCACTGTGGGCACCCCTGTCCTGGGCACGGACACAGGACCAGGACAAAACAGAACGATGACCACAGACATGGAAACAGGGCAGAGGAGCTGGGCAAGAGAAGGGAACAAAGCTACGGGGAAGAAAAGAACATGGAGAGTCACGGCTGAAGAACATGGAGAGTCACGGCTGAAGAACACGGAGAGTCACGGCTGAAGAACACGGAGAGTCACAGCTGAAGATTACCTTGTGCCCCTCATTGAGATTCCCGTGCAGGTCCTGGTTTGAGGAGCTGCTGCCAACCTGTCGCAGCTTCGGTGCTTGGAGCAGCGAGGTGCGGCCCCGAGGGAGGCTYAGAGCCGACAACAGAGAGAGAGGAGGGCGTCTGATCAAATATTCCCTTTGCTCCTGGCAGCCTTCACATCTCCGTGTGCTCGTTCCGTGCGTCCCGCTCCGAGTGTGCCCCGGGGCTGGGAGTGCCAGCACTGCTCACCCTGCTCAGCACAGCCAGGAGGGAACCCCAAAACCTGACAGAATGGGGCTGATGGGACATGCCAAGGGTTCCAGAGTCACGAGGGAACCCCAAAACCTGACAGAACGGGGCTGATGGGACATGCCAAGGGTTCCAGAGCCAGGAGGGAACCCCAAAACCTGACAGAATGGGGCTGCTGGGACATGCCAAGGGCTCCACAGCCAGGAGGGAACCCCAAAACCTGACAGGATCAGTGCTGCTCAGACAGAGTCCAAGGGTTTCACAGCCCAGGCTGACACTGCCCAAAGCACCCGCGCTGCTCGGGGGCTCTGCAGAAGGGATTCCCACTTTGGGCACTTTGCTGAGGAAGAGGAGGGGATCCTGTCACCCCAAAGGATGCTGAGAGCCTGAGCCTGAGGATTTGGCTCAGCACTGGTACTGCTGGGACACAGCCCTGGGGTGTCCCCTGTGTCCTGCCTGATCGATGCCACCCAGAGCAGGCGTTATCCCAGGCGGACAGCACCAGCCCCTGCCTGGAAAACGGGATTGCATCTCCAGAAAAGCCATTAGCCCCTGTCAGGAGCCCCTGATGAGAACGGAGTGCCCAGCACGGATCGATGCTGCCTCTCCCTGCTCCCTGTATTTCCATCACCCAGCCCAGGATCTGTGGTACCTGATCTGAGTTTAACTGTCATTTATTGCTAATTACTTTACGTGGCATAGGCAACTTCAGCCTGGCAGAAAAGGCTGTAATTAAAAAAGGCACACTCACATACCCACCYAAAATAATTCCTCCCTGTATTTGGTTAAAAAGGGAAGAAAATTAAGAACGATATTACTGACCTAATAAAATAATTTTGCAATTAGGACCAAATGACTTCCGCAACTTGTGAAAATGTGAAGTTCAGAGCAAAGATGAGATTCTTATTTGAAGTAATGATGATTTTCTTCATTTTCATCAAATCTGGCAGTGTSCTCAGCTCTGTGCAATTGAAAAGGCTCAGCAGCTGTGGGGTCACGTCTCAGGAATGCTTTTATGCAGTTAAACACTCAGAATGTGGGACTCACCAATTCTTATTGCTCAATTGCTACTCTTTCCAGTTTTCCCCATCCAAGTTTTTTTTATCTCAGTGTCTGAAAAGTTAATGCAAAGGGTTTCATCAGGTGACTGATCCTGCATGCTACAGGTACAGTTTCTTGTCACCTACTTACAATGCCTGGGTAGGGCCAGAAAAGCAAATGAGCAGAGTGTTTAGATCGAATGGAAAGAAAAGCACCACTAAATAACCTTAAAACCCTGAAAGATGTGGACCCCCGAGAGGATAAATTACAGACACCACAAACGTGAGACACAATTAGCCCTGGCCAGATGAGGAGAAAAGAACGGTGAGCCGACATTGGGGGCTGTGAGCTGCAAACCTCTTCTGCACTGGAATAATTGCAATAGCCATGGAAACCTGCTCGTTTCGGGTAAGAAAAGAGCGAGCTGCTTTTTTGGCTTTGGCCCATGGTTTTTTCCTCAGTGTCAGGGTTTTTTCAGAAATTTGTGACATAAGGAGATGAGCACCCAGTGCTCCAGAGCTGACACGGCCTCGGAGCAGCCACTGCCCCTCCACACTGCTCCGTGCAGGATTGTTCTCCTGTGATCTCCTCAAAAAGCAATTGTCTTTCTCCTCATCCTTTGTGCAAAGCATAAAAGATTAATGATTCTGATTCTAATTTCAGTGTGGCAGCTGCCTCACAGCCTGATTTGGGGGACGGATCCTCGCCAGCAGCACCGAGTTTGGGGTCTCGTGGTGAACACACATCGTGTGCCACAAAAGGGAAATGCCAAATGCATTAAGGGGAAATGCCAGGAAATCTGGCAGCACCAGGACTGAGACAAGAACGTGGTGAAGGAGGGCACATATTTCAACACTCCATGGGAGGATTTAAACATTTGTCTGTTAAAAACTCACACACTGACCTACCCCAGCTTGGGAAAGTGGGACTATCAGCAACAGATCAATTTTCCCCAAGGCATTTTCCTCAAAGAAAATGATTTAGCAATTATAAACAAGAAACTTATGCAATCTGCTCTATACTTTACACAGTTCCAGCACATCAGGTTTAACTCCTTTTGTCCCAGGCAGTGCTGGGTGTTACCTGCTTGGCCCCAGCTTCTCCTGCCCACGTCCCTGGTGAAACTCTGATGGAAGACCCTGTAACAGCCGGGATAAAGAGTGCAAAACAAGATCTAGTTTTGAAACATTAATTTTTTTTTATTAAGAAGACAGATATTTTATAGTACTTCTTTTCCTTTGTAAAAATGGGATACATGAACCAATACAAAATGTGAATGGGAACAGATGGATATGTATTTTCTTACACTGTAACATCTTCCATGGACACCTTAAAACAGAACTGGCCTAAGGGGAAAAAATAAAAAGGCCGGGTAAATAAAGAACAAGGTTGTTTATCATCAGTTCCGCGTCCTTCATTTGTGATCCTCCTTTAAACAAGGTTGTTCTTTCTTCACGCTTCAAAATCCTAATGATCTAAAGCTGTACAAAGTAATACTCAACAATACATTTCAACAGTGCACTGTATACTGAAGAAAAAATACATAAACCGATATACAACTAAAATTTATAATTTCCTGTTGTTTTTTTTTCTCCTGTTTTTACGTGGGTTTTTTTTTTTTTATTTTTCCAATGCGTGGGGCCGAAATTTTGCAATCTACCTGAGACGGAAAACACCAATCAAACACATGAACCTGAGACATGTCAACATTGTAAGTCAAAGTTACATCGGTAACACTGCACTACGGTACACTTCCAAACAAAGATGGGCTGCCCAGGGCCAGGATGCCCGTCCCGTGCCACGGAGCTGCTTCTCACYGCGATGGGTTTGGCAATGGTGCTCGGGGCTCACCACAGAGCTGTGCTCGACAAAACCTGCTCGGAATAAAGGGTGTTCTGCTCGCCAAGAGGGGAAAGACGGATTACTGCCGGGGATGGGCTCGCTTGCTGAGCCAGGCCACCCCATTCCCAAAGGAATCCCACATTGTAATGGTTCTGCCAAAAACAATTAAAAAACAAACGCACGAAAATGCCCCCCCCCCGAAACCCCTAAAAAATCCCCAAACCTGACACTAAGATTAATGCTTCCCTTAAATAAATCAGATACATTTGCCACGTAAACACAATAAAAAAATTATCACTCRAAATCCATGATTACTCACCAAAAAAAAGTCAGCATATATAACTTTATACCGTCTTCCCGCTGTGGTTTGCTACCTGTCGCTTACGATTCCGATTGAGCCAGASTCTCGGGTGCACCTATGGCTTTAGTGGTCATTAGCACGCTCGTTTCAACACCAATTCCCATGTTTYACTCAGCAGGTAGAAAAAAAAAGGCAGTTTTGTTCATCCAGCCGCTCTCCAGGTCTGGGCTGAGGTGTCAGAGGGGCTTTGGCTRCTGTGAGCAGAGAGGATGAGGAGGAGCCCCCGCGCCAGGAGGGCTCTGGCTCTGCACGGACCCTGCTCCTGCTCCTCCTGCTCCTCCTCTGCCGAGCTCCGGCCCCTTTCCCAACCGCCACCATCGAAAGCACCTGAAACAGCCCAAAAAGGGGGCTCAGGGGTGTCATCTGAGCCCCTGCGGCAACGGGGGAACAGGACATGGGCACACTGAACTGCAAACTACGCATCTAAAATGTGCTGGTTCTCCTCCGATGAGCTCGAGTTCTGAACGGAAACCGGTGAAGAGAAAAAAGGGGAAACACCTTCAGAGAAACGCACCTACTTCACAGGGTCCCAGCTGGCAACTCCAGAAACAGGAAAGGGGAAACGAAGAGCCACAGAAACCCGAAGGGAACTAACGCACAGAAGCCCCTCTTCTTCCCAGCCTCCCCCCGACCCGAACGAACAGAAATTAAACAAGGCACAGAATCTTCTGCAAATGACTTCACTAAACTAAATCCAAGCTGGACTTGGCCAAAAAAAGAAAACCCAAACGAACTGAGGTGTCGAACAGCAGAGTGTACTTTACGAAGAATATTTTTACACAGCTAATCCCGGACCTTCCCGGCCTCACCGCTCTCCACCCATTTGCTTTTTTTCCTTAAAAAAAAAAGACACAAGCTGGTTGCAACTTCCAAGATCACTGTCTCTGTAGCGTTTAAATAGGGCCAGTAGTAACCGTCCACGGTTGGACACCTCATGGGAACCAAGGCTGCTCTAGATGAAGTACTCTTTCTTTTCCTCCGAGTTGTTTTGTCCCCCCTCTGCGTTGATGATGGCTGTGTCTGCGTCGGCCGCATCATCTGCTCCTTTGGCTTCGTGAGTGAAATATGTACCTGGAAAGGAACGGGAGCTGCGTGATTCCTCAGGGTCTGGTGTGGAGGGAGCATCAACAAAGGAAACAAAAACACCACTGGGAGAGAAATGGCTCTGTCACATCACACAAACACCACGGCTCAGGGGACACGTGTGCCCGGCCTTCCATCCTCCAGCTTTCACCTCTCTCTTACCTTTATGTCTGGCAAAATATCGCCCTAAAATGATGAGCAGGCAAAGCATCGCAAAGACGACGACGGCCACAACGCCGCCGACCACGGCGTGGTCCACGCTGCGGATGGCGCCTTCCTCACCTGCGCGGGAATCTGTTGAGATCAGAAGAGGAATGAGAATTGGGGCCTCACCGGGCTGCTCTCGGCAGGGTGTGGCTGCAGCTGCTCTCAGGACAGGAGGAGCTGCCCTGGGCTCTCCAGAGGAGCAGGGGTGAAGCACGGAGCTAACTAACAGATGAGTTCGGGCAGAGGAGCTGTGTCCGCAGCCCAACTGATCTGGCGGCTCCACTCGCGGGGCGTTTCCGCTAAAAGCAGCAGCACTACGACTACGCACGTGGGASACAGCCGGGAGAGGGCAGGGAGGGCACTGGAGTCGTCGCTGGGGACCTATTTCGGGAGATTTCCCTCTAGTGCTCCCCACATCTCAGCCTTCCCGGTGGATGGGGCACGGAGAAGAGCAGTACAGTATGGGAATATTGATCGTTAGCTCTGAGGAATGTCATTAATGAGTGCCCTGCTGAAAACATTTCAAATACAGCCCAAACCCAACCCACCCAGCACAGAAAATGTGTTTACAAGCATCCTGTGCCCTGACTGAACTGGGTTCCAGCATTAACCCCACCTTTGCTGCTCAGGACACGGCACTCGTGACCCAAACGCGAACACGCACTCCTGGCCGACAGTGAGCAGTAACTGACAGTGCCTCCGACTGCTTTCCTGCGTTTATTTAACTCCTCACCACACAATTAGTTTCCTTTCAGAAGCGCCTCTCCCTCGGGACGCCGTCACCTGGGAGAGGGATGACTGATGTGGCGGAGGAGCAGCTCCGGAATGAACCCCAGATGAGCTATGGCCATGTAAAATGAATGTATAGCAGTGTAAACAATTTTAATTTAAGRACGCAGCTACATCAACCCTCGCTGCAATCCTAATGGCAACTGAGATTTATAACGCAGTAAAAAACAATTATTCTCCCGCTGATTAATACATTAACATTTTGGAATAGAAGCTAAACCATTGTCTCTTTTTTTTCAGTGAGTCAAGCGCGACACCTCCATTAAAATGATTTACTGGCCATACCTTACAATTTAAGCACAGCAGCAACAGAAACGGTAAAAATCTTTTAACTTTACATGATTTGTGAAGTCATATGTGAAGGATTTACCATTTAAATCTTTCACTACAAGAAGCACATGGCCCATAAATCTGCCCTGCCTGCGCCTGCCCGGACACCTCGGAGAAATGCGTTTTGCCAGGACGACTGAGAGAGCAAATGCAAGTCAATTTTTAAGAAAGATTTATCTCCGTCTCCCTCCAAAGAACAGAGCAAATCTCTGAAGCCTCCACCTCTAATAATATTTGAAGTTTATCGATCAAGCGTACAGATCCGTGACAGCTAAAGGTAATGGGGCTCTTTTGAGCCGAGACCTGATACAAAGCTTTYGAGCAGCAGCTGGGATTTACGCTTTCTATCGATATTTCCAATTCTGCTCCGAGATTAAGGACTGAGGGACCCAGGTAAATAACTCGGGACCGAGAGCACCATAAAGCGTCTTTTAATTAAAACAATTTAAGAAAAAAATCCCTTYGAGTAACCTCTGAGAGAAGAGCCCCAGTGCGGGCAGGGAGATGCTGGGATGAGCTGGGGTGTGGCAATGGACACTGCAGAGCCCCTTCCAGAGCTTATGGTGAGAGAAAAACTGCAGCCAAAAAAGAGAATTCCCCTGCAAAGCAAACGCCTTCAGTGCCACATCCCTGAACCCCAACCCTGGCACTGTGCTGAGGAATCTGACAGACAGCAAAGGGGGACCCTGCACCTCATCCCCAGTGAACAGACCAGGCTGGGATGGATTCCCAGCATCTGCTGCTGTGGTGAGTGCCTGAACATCCCTGTGCTGATGGGGAAGGTGCACTCTGTGCAGTGCTGAGCTGATCCCTTCACCCAGGCACAGCATCTGCCACTGCCCAAGGTTTAAATGCACTAAAACCAGTTCTACCGAGCATCCTGGGCGCTCCCGCTCCSACACAGCCTTCCCACTGCTGCTCCAGCTCAGCTAATCTGGCCTCCGTGAACCTGCTCTCTGCAAAGCAACCAAACCAGCTCATCTGCTGCAGCATCTGCTTTAGGCACGCTTCACTCCCCTTTTTCCRTATTTTTTTTAGGAACTTTGCGCCCAGTTCCGCTCGGCTGCACTCGGAGCAGCAGCAGCGTCCCAGCCTGGGCAGATGAGTGCCTTGTTGACATCTGGAACAGCTGAGGGGAATAAACACGCTGAGTTACGGCTCTGGAATGTGCTTCCAGCAGGATTTTGCATCAAGAGGCATTTTTTCTTCATCRTCATAAATTAAGGTTCCGGAAAGACGAAGCCGTGTGCTCGTGCTGGCAGCTCCAGGCTGTGCCCGAGCCTCGTGCCCAACACGTCCCTCACTTCCCTGTGCCCAGCACCATGCCAAGAGCAGGGAGAGGTTCCCCTGAGRAGGGACTCGGAGTTAAAGCCATGCCAGGTTTGCTCAGCAGAGTTTGTTAAGCGTGAGTTCATCTGCTGAGATGTGCAGGGCCTTTTTTCTAAATTGCTCTCTGAAGGAAGACCCCTGCGAGGTGTCAGCCCCATAAACACATCTTCAACCTACACAGAGCCCAAAACATCCCTCCTTCAGCACCTCACAAACCCCACGTGCTCCGTGACCCAACACCACGAGATCTGTCTGCTGGCACAGCAGAGCCTGAATTCCCTGCCAGCAATTCCAACAGTGCTCCCAGCAAAGCTGTCTGTGTGTCACCAGCACASAACAGCCCCTCCACATCCTGCCCTCGCTATTTCTTTGGCAATTAACAGTGTCAGGTCTATGGGCCAAGGAATAATTCCCCAAAGACAACGAGAGACTTGACCTTAACAACCAGAATCTGCTTTAAATGCTGTCTCCAATTCAGCCGAGCTATTCCCGCCTCCTATCTCTGATTAAACCAGAAATCACAACTTTATTGCTGAAGAGGGAACAGTCGAGATGGCAGGATCTGACAAAATGCCACATTATTTGCTAATCCTAATATGTTATTCTTCCTCAAGATTTGCTTTTCTCAGCACCAATTCAATTACAGATGCTACAAATCCTTCTGACATTTAATTCCCTCTTGTCAGGGCGCAGTAAATGTATACATGCAGAGCTTTCCCATTAGGATGTTAATATATATTGGAGAAGCTGATCCCGGCCTCTCCAGTGAATCCTCAGGAATTTTCCTGTTGCGGTTTTGGTTTGGGTTTGCTCGTGAGTTTTGGTGGCTGGGACAGGAGGGAGGGAAGGGCAGGGAAGGAACAGACATCATGGCACGTTGTCACCATCATGTCCCCTCGGGGCACTCTGCAGCTACGGGCACCTCGGCTGAACCATTTTTGTTTTTGGATGCTTTGCTGGGCACCAAAGCACCTCAAAGGAAAACTGCAGTGGTAACGGTACAAAACACTCGCCAGAACTCAACTCATGCAGGAAAAWGATCCATTTTTCTTTATGAGTTCTGTGCTGTTCTCCATGGGACCAGCACGGCTGCACCCCACAACAGGGAACACCAGGATTTCATGGGATGCAGCCCTGGATCCATCTGCCCATGGATCAGATCACTGAACAGCTCCAGAGCCCCTTCCTGGTGGCCAGAAGAGACTTGGTAGCTTTATTTCTGCTGATTTTTTTAACCAACTGCTTGTGTAATCAACAAAATAATGATTACACTGCTGGAACGGGAACCCTGAAGTTTTCCTTTAAACAAAAAGTGCGATTCAGCAAACAGCACACACAGACAGGAGAGAAAGGGGTCTGGGGCTGGTTCCTACTCATCMCAGAACTCAGGAATTGATTCCAAAGGTGGGGAGCAGCACGGAGCAGATGCTGGGCTGGGACTGTCCCTCTGAGCACTGATAACCATGGTTGGGATTCACACCTGGGGGTTCTCAGCTATGCGGGTTTTGGGGGAGACTCTTTATTCAAAAAATAAATGTATTAATGATCTCCAGGTTTCTAACATTTCTGCCAATGGAAGTGCTAAAATCAGCTTTCTGTGTGCTCCCAAGGATGTTGGTGATGGTAAGAGGAGCATCCTGATGGTCTGGCTCAGTGCTTACACTGAGCTTTAGCAGAGCGAAGACTTTCTGCTCCCAACTTCTCCATGAAAAGGTTCCACTCAATCCCATTTTAATGAGGCCTTAAATATAGATGGATCTATGAATATTCCACTCTTTTCATCAGCAGCAGCATCCCAAGACTAAAAGCGAGACTGGCTTGGACCAGGCTGCATTTTAACCCTCCTTTGCACTCACACTCAGAGCTTCAGAGCTATTTGGGTCCAAATTTACCTTCGCTCTCCCCACGCTCTCGGGTCCTGTGAGGCTCCAGGCGTGGCTTTGGGCTCACCTTGGTGACAGGAGGGTGACAGAGCCCCTGCTGTGTGTGCTCTTAACTCCTGTCCTTCCTCCTCACCTCCCTCCACCTTCACACTCTGCAGCCCTGGGGATCTCTGGACAGCCCTGACCGTCCTCTACATGCATTTCTGCCATAAAAGCAGGGAGATTGCAGGGAAATTTTAATTAAAACCTAATTTCGGGGTTAATTTTGGCGTATTTGGACTTATTGCTGCTTGCATAAAAATTTACCTTCTGTTTCTGGGTGCAAATTAAAGTCAAGCTCCTGACACCAGAGACGTGGGCTGAACTTTAGTGTGAGCATGGGTGAGCTACAGCAACCCCACTGAGAGCTCCTGAGCTTCCCAGATGTGCAGGGAACATCTGCATCGTGGCAGGGCAAAGGAAACCTATGCCAAGGGCTTTGAAGAACTTCTAAAAAAGTGATTTTTTTTTCTAAATCTGGCTGTAGTTTAGTTTTTTAAATGATTATCACAGCAGCACGCCTGAAGATCCCACCGGCCACGCTTTGGGTGCTGATGGCCTTCAGTCACTGGAGCACTCCTGAAAACCTGTGAGCCAATTATTCCTTTTTCCTGGAGGCAGCAAACATCAGGATTGTACTGACACCTCCCCACTTAATCTGGGGTCAATTCTTTTGTGGAATTAGGTTTTTGAAATGATGGAGCAGCACTAGAAGTTGGACTTGGCAGGGGATGCTGGTGGAAGAACAGGCTGCTGTTACTCCATGAGCACCATAAACCACTTCGCCACGATGTGGGAGGACAGAAATCACTGCCTGTCTATGACAGGATGAGCAATAATGTTATTCATTCCCCCAGCGTGGCGTGGAGCAGGCTACCCCTCCTCGAATTTATTGAGGGGCCATTAAGGAGCAGTGTTAACCCGCCTGTCGTATCGTAATTGAATTTGGTCTCATTTAAACCAGAGAAATTTGAGAAGTTCATCCTTCTTCAATCAATAAGCTCCCCTTCAGCGACCCATTTCCAGATTCCTCATAAAAAACAAGGCGCTTTGTTTGAATGGATGTGCTGACCCTGGCAGAGCTCAGAGCTGGGGCTGCTCCCCCTCAAGAGGAGCCCAACCACAGTGGATGGTGATGGATCCACAGCACCCTCTGCAAAGGCTCTGATGGGATCTGCAGGGGAATTCAGCCCCTGTGGAGCTGGGCAGGGCTGCTGTGACCATTCCCTGTTTTACAGGGCTGCTGTGACCATTCCCTGTTTTACAGGGCTGCCCTGACCGTTCCCTGTTTTACAGGAGGTGCTGCATGCCGGAGAGCTTGGGCAGTGCTGGGGCACATCCCCAAAGCGCCGTGCTCTGAGCATCCCTGTCCGTGTGCACCTGCACAGGTGTGCCCAACACACACTCACAGAGCACACACACACTCACACACACACACACATTTACACACACACACACTCAGGGTGTGCCCAACACACACAGACACACACACACACGTATCACACACACACACTCACTCACACACAGAGGGTCAGTCACACACACACTCACACACACTCAGGGTGTTCCCTGGCCATCCCTGGCTCTGCAGGAACCCCAGGACACACCGTGCCAGGCTGGAACAGGACCCCAGAGCAGCAGGACCAGCCCTGTGCACACCCCAAGGGCTCAGGGTGAGGAACAAGGGGAGGATTGCAGAGCACGGACACACAGAGCTCGGCCGGCAGAGCTCAGCTCTGGGCTCAGGCTACCTGGGCGGGAGCCAAGGGATGCATTATTTAATTGCACGGTCGGCAGAGCCTCGCTGGAAGCTGTGGGCAGGATGGGAGTACCTGGAATGAACAGCACACTGAGCAAACACGGCACAGCCCCCAGACCCCAAACCAACAGCCCCGAGGGGGTGGGCAGTGCCTGAATCCCTCATGGGCTCCCCAGTGCCCTGCATCCCTCATGGGCTCCCCAGTGCCCTGAATCCCTCAGGAGCTCCCCAGTGCCCTGCATCCCTCATGGGCTCCCCTGTGCCCTGCATCCCTCACGGGCTCCCCAGTGCCCTGCATCCCTCATGGGCTCCCCTGTGCCCTGCATCCCTCAGGAGCTCCCC